>NC_056561.1:244720-377101 GCF_013358625.1 Macadamia integrifolia | reverse complement strand
CGATCAGTCTGATAAAACTCTTGAGACAACTCATAGATGTGAGAGGTTGTTCTGTCTAGAATACAGAACATTTAAATAGTCTCACAGCTCCTTAACAATATTGATGTGAGTAACATTAACTATGGAGTTATCCATTGAGTTCAATAGCTGTCCCAAAATATGTGCATCAAACGTATCTGGTGTAGTGTCATTAGCAGGCTTCACATTGTTAGATCCCTGTTGATCTCGATCAGTTTAAACAAGCTGCACAATTTTCTTCCACTGTTAAAAATTGGCAGCTCCTGCAAGCTTCTTTTCTGTAATCCTATGTGATGATGAGGATATCACCTCGGTGACAACATTCTTTCCTTCAATGTCAGCCATTGGTGCATAGAGATTCACAGAAAATAACACAAGAACCAAAAAATTGATCCACAGATAGAGAAACCAGAAAATCGATCTAACCTCCTTGTTTGATCACACAACTGATTGATCTTATATAATTGACCAATCAAAATAAGATAGCAAACCAAATCTCTAGACAAACTTCAATAAAATCAACAACCAAAGAGAAATCGACTCAGATTTCAAAACCCTAACTTGGGTAAAACAAAAGAATACCTGCGGTTGGGTGTACAATGCTCCAATGATGCTGAATTTTGGGCTGAATGTCCCTAATATGATGTTAAATAAGACCCCAGAAGGAATTTGCAGACCGAGATCACATTTGGAAGGTATGGGAAAAATCAAGTTTGACAAGTTGCCAAAACCCTGATAGCTCCAGTCGATTTCTCCAACAATGTGTAATCCAATCTTCAAACCAGAAAACTCCAACCAACAGTCACTTCTAACACTAATCTGAGTAGATTCTTCAAACCATATGATTGATTTCAGTTAATCAAACCTCCATACATAAATTAGCAAAATAGGGGATGAAATCACCCCCTCTAGAGAATCGTGAGCCTCTTAACAAGAACTAGTAACAGACAATAAGGGAATTTGACTGTTACTTAGTTGTAGACTGATAACAGGAACTGATCTAGATTATTTTAGGGATCAGCTCTGATACCATGTAAATAAGAGAGAAGAAAAAGAGAGAGAGAGGGCTGCGACTTGGTTAATGGGAGTCCCAATCGATGAGATTGGGGCTGCCCAACACTTTCATTATATAGCAAAATAGAACTCCAAGTTATAACAAAACTAGGAATCATAACAGTCCTAGGAGTCATAACAATACTAGGGAAGTCAAAACAGAAATAGAACTAACTACTAACTAGCTTTCCTAATATGATTAGGACTAGACTAGAACTCTCTTAAGGAGGATTTCGTGGCTTATACTGGGCAGCTGGCTGGACAGCCAGATGGCCACCACTCATCCTCCCTCTCATAACATACCATATTCTAACATGCATATATATATATATAAATAAATCTTTTTTAACTATTTTTTTTTTTAATGCAAAAAAAATTGTATAAAAAAGTGTTTCTTGTCAATTTATGTGCGTATCTTCGACACGATTCAATACCCTCCGATACATATCTTAATTTTGGCCGACCGATACGGTGACCGATTCCGATACTTTAATACTTGAGTAGGACTATATATAAAGCCCCGTGGTTGTCAGTATAAGGGAGGAGAGCCTGAGAGACCTAGATTTTGAGATTGGGGTAGAAGAAATAGGGATACTGTTGTTCTTCGATAGAGTTGATAAAAGTGATGGGATTCATTTTGAAGCTTCTCACAACATTTGAAGCTCTCCTAGTGGTGATGAATTAGGATATCTTGTGGATGGTTTTGCATGTCAAAGACATGGAGGTGAGGCTGGACATTGGCGGCCACGGAATGAACAGCTTTGCACATTCGTCTTTTGTTCTTAAACAAATCCTCTTTGCTTCCTGGGGAATCACCAAATTCAAAATAAAGATAAAAAAAGAAGTGAGAAGTGTTTTCTGTGGGGGAGTGCGGTTCCTGCGCGTGCTTGAGGGCAAATGGGGGTGCATGAGGCAGTATCCACAAAAACGTCATTTTTCCTTTAATTGGGGGGGGGTGGTGGTCATTTCGCCCCCATGTGTGTGTGGAGCACACACTCCCACAGAAAACATTTTCCCAGAAAAAAATAGGCGGATTATCATTATCACAAAGGTTTGTTGCATAGTTTTTAAGGCGGTAAGGCGACGGAGGCGTTTGAGGGTCTTTCGGAGCGCCTTAGTCATAACGCGGGTCTAAAGCGTCGCCTTATCGACTAAAGCGTTGCTGTGTAATTTTTTTTTATAAAACTAATCTATTTGGCTCAAATCCTAGTTGAATCTTATTACTCATATGTTAAATAAATATTAAAAGTTCATATTCATACCAATGTAATATATTCATTAAGAAAACAAATCAATAAAGTGAATAAACTAAGTTCATCTTCATCAATCATCAATCATCATAACATATTAACATATAATATAAATACATAATTATGAAACTAAATTATAAATATAAAGAAAAGAAGACATAAAAAATACAAGTATTTATTATACTTACCTCTATGATGCCAAAATGAGTGCCTAAGTCCTAAGGTCATCCACTATATTTCTACTCCTGTCAAAGAAGAATAAAACTTATTGTTGCCGGAGCAAGCTCACTGCTGCCAGAGCAAAATGGTCGCCTGGATCAGTGGTTCTTCCTTGTTCTTTGATTTCTTCTCAAAGCTCTTTCTTAAAACCCTTGACAAAATCTAAACCCTGTTTGTGAATCGTGTTTTTGTTTTGTTTGTTTTGGTTATTTTTGGTGGAGTAAAGTTGATCCCATACATCTCAAGTGTTAACAAAATCATACACCTATCAATAAAAAATCTATATTTGGAATCTTCACTAAGTAATTTTAAAATGTGTTTAAAAAAAAAAAAAAAAAAACCCATAAGGCGTCACTTCACAATAGGGCGAACATTGCCTTACCATCTCTAGACCGCATCAGCGCCAAGGCGTTAGTAAGGCGACGCCTTAGCAGCGCCTTAAAAACTATGGTTTGTTGTTTTTCCAAATGTCACATAGATAGATGATATGTCCATTCCGACTGTTGGATAGAGAGGACATTGTATAAATTAGCCACACCTCAAAGTTTAGAGCTAATTCAATCAAATACCGCCTTTTGTATTGCCAGAAATCTCATGTATTTCCATGCATTTGTTCTAGTACTCTATACATTACTATGCACTCTCCCAACTCTCAGTGGAAATAGATGGTTTAGATTAAAAAAACCGTAAAATGGATTGCCCATATTATCTTGTGATTTGCAGAAACATCACTATCCATTGTTACATGGATAACTACCCAAATAATTAACATCCTTTGAAACTCACTGTACTGAAACTGTAGCAGCCATGCAGAGAACTCAAATTTTAACTCCAACCATGTTTGCTTATTCGAAATCAATCCTTCATTGTTTGAATCATATCTAAGACTGGATTAAACCATGAAAGTTGCAGTCCCAATAGGTCCATCTAAATGGGAATCGTTAAGTCTGGTTGCAGACTTCAAGTAATGCTCAGAACAGGGGAAACTTATCCTAGTGGTGAAATTAAATTCAGAAATCAGATTAAACACTCTATGATTAGACATGGGATCAACCACTATTGCCTGATAAGCCAAGGTGATAGTTTTTTTTTTGGATGAATACAATTTTCATTACCAAGGAAAGGATAACAAAGGGCCTCAAAAAAGGGGAAGACGAAAAAATTACAGGAAACCCAAACAAGCAAAGCAGAACCCCACTGAGGACTTTAGAAGGGGAGGGGGAAAGGCTCTAGGAAACAACAGTGTGCCTGTTCCTTAGGGAGTCCAAACATCTAGCGTAGATAGAAGAAATCTTGCTTCCAATATCAAAGGTGATAGTAATATTAACAAGCAGACCTGAAGCCCAATTGATGATGGTAAACTAAAAGAGAAAATAAGTTCCCTATTAACCTATAAAAGATTGAGTTCTGCCCTTCAATCCTATAAATTTTTTCATTTAATAAGAGTTGATCACATCACATATTTATGAACTTCAGATGAAACAATCCCACGTTAATTCAACTACCAAACTTGGTCCTTTCAAAAATGGAAATTCCTGAAACTAAAATTGAAGCTCCCATGCAAGACCCATATGTCTAATCAGTTAAGGACCCAAAACCCAAGTCTGATTTAAAATCCATACTGCAGGCCCATGAAAGGCGTACTATAATAAATTCCAAACATAAAATTAATAGACCTACTCCTCAATTGAATCAAAATTTCAATCTGAACTCAAAGTCAGATTGATCACACACCAACTCCACAGCCTTGATAAGAACAAGACCAATTCTCAATGGAGAAAGCAACAACAACAGGCATTAATTGAGTTTGTCAAAATCGTTGGAGCGATGGGAGCCTCCTTGCTTTGTATTAATAGTGATAATGGGGGAGGGAATACCCCCTAGCAACCCCACAATTGATTGCCTATTTCATAAGTTTGTAAAAACTGAAAATAGAAACAATGGAAAAGGAAACTAGCAATTAATAACTTAAATCCTAAGAAATAACAAAGACTAACAACTTAAATTGAATCCAACTAAAAAGTAAACAAACTGATTAAATCTAGGGGTGCAAGTTTGGCCCTGACGGCCTGAACCCGCCCTTGGCCCGCCCTGATCCCGAACAAGTATTGACCAAAAAATTTTGGCCCTGAGGGCCGGCCCGACCCTGAAATTTTTGACCTTGAGTCAGGGTCAGGGCAGGTAAGGGTTAATGTCTTTGGCCCGTTTGGCCCGCCCTGAACCCGGCCCGGATTTTTGCCCCTGATGTTAACCCTGAATTTAACCTAATTTTATATAGTGTTTGACATTGAGTCATTGACACCTCAAAACTCATAATATATCTTCTCACCGATCTCTCCTACTTTTTTTACAAAAAAAAAAGATCTCTCTTGCTTTTTTTACCAAGAAATTTGAAAATTTCTATTTTTATCTCCTCTTTATTATGAATATTTTTATTTTAAGTTATTTCATATTTTGCAGGGTCAGGGTCAGGGTCAGGGTCAGGGTCAGGGTATACCTAGCCCTTGATGGCAAACCAAGGTCAGGGTCAATCAGGGTCAGGGTCAGGGTCATCCCGGCCCTTCTCTGAAAAATCAGGGCCAATTAGGGCTGGTAGGGGTTGGGTTGAACCCTGAAGGGTAGGGCCAGGGTTGAAGTTTTGGCCCTGAGTCAGGGTCAGGGTGGGTTTGGGCCCAGTTAAGGGGACTCAGGGTTGGGCTAGGGTTTTAAGAAACCTAGCCCAACCCGGCCTTATTGCACCCCTAGTTAAATCCCGTATACAACCTTAAAGCTCCTAGTTTAGGCCCAAGGTCGGAGCCCAACATTTATGGAACCCAACCCTAGACTTATTTCTAATAAAACTAGCCTATTTTAATGATAAATCTGCATCACATGGGGCCTAACTGCATCATATATTGCCGATTCTGATGGAAGTGGAACTAAGATGGCTGACTTAAGTCAGCTTCAGCAAGTTTCAAAATTGGGGTTGTTAGTTTACCTATCCTCTTTCAAATGGTCTCCTCGGATAATGTCATATTGATTGAAGGAATCAGCATTTATGTGGGATTTTCATATTATAAACTTTAAATCAATCTTTTATGAAAGGAGGCCCTGTCCACTAGTATTTCAGTCTTTAAAAAATTGGTAGTGCCCATTCGTTCTTTTCTTGGTTACTGGATTGTCCAAAATACAAAGGGACTGTAAACCGGTTTAGTGCCCCTATTTGGCCAAGTGTGGAAAGTTTTCTCAAACTTAGTACATTTTTTTGAATTGAAAACCATTCATTGAAATGAGGAAAGTTGCGCGCTTGGTCCAATGATATAGGTACGAATGTTGCGACCTGGCAGTCAAGCGGTTGAAACAACCTCTCAACATTCTCAGGGTAAGGCTGTGTAGTTTTACACCCCCGGGACCTCACACATGCGGGAGCCTTGTGCACCGGGTACGCCCTTTATTCATTGAACTGAGGAACGACTGTGGTTTTGAAATTCCGAATTCAATCAATGACTGGCATCTTCCATCTCAACGATTATCTGGTTCTAATGAAGGATGGTCTGAGAAGTTGGTTTTCACCAAAAACTGATTTTCGGACCTAAACATGTACCATTTCAGTTGCAAGTATCGTTTGACCATTTTGGTGGTCCAATGGTCATATTTTGGCCCGAAACATCAAGAAAACCCTAATTAAGCATGCCTAAACATATTGGGACCTTTAGATTATAAAAAACCTCCCAAAAAAGGGTAGTCTAATTTTGGACCCTAGGTTGCACACCGTACCGTGTTGTATACTTCTCTTATATATCCTATTCTACACAGAGTTCTATTAAAACAACTCAAATATGCATTATAAATGAAGAAAAACCATTTAATGGTACACTTCCAAGTAGTCAAGTACAATTGTTTCTCTGACTCTATGTGAATACCATAGAACCTTCTAGAAGATTGCTGCCACAATGAAACCATTCATCCAAATCTATCTCAAATGATATCCATGTCGTGGAATGCCTAAAGAATAGCTCGAAGTCCAACAGAATTACTTGATATGTGTCATCGTCGATATACTCTAGGTGACCCAACCCAGGATATAAGTAATTGGGCCGGGAAGATGGTGCTAATGTGGACCTATTGTAGACGCTTGGTGGACTGGGCTGATATGGTTCTTTTGGGGGAGTGTGAGAAGATGTTATCCACAAAAGAAGACCTATGATGTGCTGGACTCTCGTACTTCAGTGGGGAATGAAGACATATACTGGTCATAACCACCATACCATGGGGTAGTGGAGCCCCCTATGGAAGATGAGGGTGCAAGCCGCTTTCCTGTTTGTCCATACCTACCTTATCTACAACAACAACTCAGCTTACCCCAACTACATGGGGTTGGCTACATGGATCCTTACCCTCCAATCAGCTCTATTCGAGGTCATACTTGATACAAGGCCTAAGCTATGCATGTCTTTCCTCACTACTTCTCATAGGGTCATTTTAGGAATGCCCTTGGCTCTTTTATTTCCTTCGATTTGAATAAAATCACTCCTTAATACTAGAGCATCTAAAAGCCTTTTTTGAACATGGTTGTACCCCCTCAAATAACTTTCTTTTAGCTTGTTATGCATTGGAGCTACTCCTAAATCAGCTATAATATTATCATTTCTTACTTTATCCTTCTTTTTTCCCACACATCAATCTCATCATCCTCATTTCTGTTACATTGAGTTTATCTACATGATGCTTCTTAATTGCCTAATATTGCGCACTATACATGAGTCAGTCATATGACCATCTTATAAAATTTTCCTTTAAGTTTTAAAGGAATACGTCGATCACACAACACTCCAGATGCACCTCTCTACTTCCTTCGTCCTATTTTAATTCTCTTTAAAACATCATCCTTTATATCACCTTCTTTATTTATGATTGAGCTCAGACACCTAAAATAATCACTTTTGGCGTCCCTCATCAACTTTCACCACCACATGATCCATCAGCAAAGTAGTGTATAACTGTATATACTCCATTATCTTTCTACTTATCTTTAAAACTTTTGATTACTAGGATGGTCCCTACAACTCCAACTTGGCGTTAATCTCTCCCTTCGTCTTATCCATAATGTCATTAGCAAAAGGCTTACACCAAAGATCCTCCTCTATGTCCTTTGTTAAATCATCCATGATGAACGCAAACAAATAAGGGCTTAATGTTGATCCTTGATGTAACCCAATTGTAATTGAAAATTTGCTACCTTTGTCCCTTGTAGTTCTTACACTAGTCACAACACCATCATATATATATATATATATTTCTTTAATTATATCCACATTTTTACTTGAGACATTTTTCTTCTCTAGTATTTGCCAGATTAACTCCCTAGGGACTTTGTCATAAGCTTTTTTAGGTCTATGAAGACCATATGGAGATCTTTCTTGTAATCTTTAAATCTTTCCATGAGTTCCATAAGTAAGTAAACAACTTTTGTCATGGATCTTCCTAGCATAAGACCAAATTGGTTTTTGGTTAGTAGTTTCTTGTCTCTGGTGGGTTTTGATAATCTTCCCCCATAATTTTATAGTATGACTCATTACTTTTATACCTCTATAGTTAATGCAGTCCTAAATATCACATTTGTTTTGTAAATAGGAATCACAATGCTTGTGCTTTATTCATCTGGCATCTTCTTTATGCTCATTGTTTGAATTTTAAAAGTAACCGCAAGCATACGGATCAGTGTAGCTAACGGGTCGAACACAAAGAGAGAAGCCACTTTATTTTAGGCTTCTTCTAGTAATGCAAAAGTGCACAGATTAATTATGGTGATCTATGTCTAACTACCGACCTAACACAAATGCATCTAAAAGGGTCCTAACCAACACATCTAGGGAAATTGGAATTGCAATTGCAATAAAAATTGAATGACCTAACCATTCTCATCTAGGAATTTAATTACTCAAACCACGTAATTAAAAAGCAAATAAATGAAAGTAAAAGTGTTGAAAAGTAAAATAAAATAAAATAAAAATGGGAAAAAACTAAAGAGAGGCACACAAGTAGGTGTCTTTACTTAGCCCGAGGGATGCACCATAAATAATACGAGATTCCCTACTTGACCAGAGAATACTCTTACAAGGGCTTTTTTACTTGGTTTGAGGGGAAGAGATGCAATATAAATAATCAAAATAAAATGATGGTTCCATAGCTAGAGAGGGGCAAAGCAAACTTATAATCTAACCATGAACCTTGGGGGAAAGGGAGAGCAATAATGTAAAACTGAAAATTTAAAACCTAATTTAAGAATGAAAGGGTAGAAAGTAGAGGGAATGAGAAGGGGGTGAGAAGACTACTATAGAAGCCTACTTACTTGAATTTGAAAACTTGATTGAAATTTGAAATACTACCAGTACTAAAAACCAGATCTGAAATTGCTAGTACTAGAGAAAACAAATCATGAAGAGAAAAATTCAACTTGAAAAACTTGCTTCACAGCTTGTTCTTGTCACCTAGAACTAAGCCTAGAATTAGAAATTAAAATTATTACACCTTTGAATAACTTGAATAACATGAACCATAAAAATAAAAATAAAACATTGCATTCATTAGATAAAAACCAAAAGTGTCTAAAGTAAGAAAAAACTAAGAAGAACTAGAATTAGAACTAAAGGAGAGCACAACTAAAAATTAGAGAAAAGAGAGCAAGAGAGGGACACCCCTTTAGGGTTTGGTGGACTCCTTTTCATAAGGAATAGGGGAGAGAGGAGGACGTCCAAGGGGATCCACCCTTGGACGATTTTGTGGTCATGTGGAGGGAGGATTGGGAGATAAAATAGGAAGTAGAGGATTTTTTTATTTCTTGCCTTTTTTTCCTATGTTTTCTCTTTCTCTTTTTTTTCTTTTTCTTTTCTTTTCTTCAAACGTGGGCAGCCTCTTAAGATCGATTGTGTGGTGAGGTAGAGGAGAGAGAGAGGAGAGAAAAGGTAGGAGGGATTTCCAACGATTTGCACAAACCCCCTTACACGATTTCTACTTTCCTTGCTTTAAGTGATGAGTAGGAGAGAGAAAATCTTTCAAAAAATAGTGGTCATGAGGTTCGAACTTGAGACCTCCTGGTGAGCAGGGGATTTTTACACACCATAACTCACCAACTACGCTAGGTAGTTGTTACCAAAAACGAATCTTCAATCACTCAAAGGGGGTCCATTGATCCTTGTTGGCATCTTGGAATATTCTTTATACCTTTGGGACAACTGTAGATGGGCTGGTTCTGCATCTTGGTTCAATTGTGATTCATTATTCTTTTTTGGCCCGAAAAGAATAATCACTTGTACGGGTGACCAAATGGATGTGTACTTTTAGAATTTCGTCCTCTTTGCAGCCATGAAAAGAAACAGGGCCTCTTTATGTGTAAAATTGGAGATACGGCGCCCGATAATCCTTAAGACCTTAAAAATATAAAACCTGCAAAAAGAGTGTAAAACCCAAGGTAGCTCCATTCTAAATATGTAAAATGCATGCTTTTATACCCTAGATTTCACACATAAATGTGCTCATCACTCATAATCTTATTAAATAGCTTGGGTAGCCAAGATAAACCAAAGATTCCTATACGCTTCCACGCTTCTATTGGGACCTCATTTGGATCTGCTGCCTTGCCTACTTTCATCCACCTTAAAGCTTCTTTTACCTCAGACACCCTAATTTTTCATACGTATCTACGACGTGGTGTCTTAATGGGTAATACAGTCTTCCGGGACGTTATTACTTGAAATGTCTTCATTTTGTAGGTTGTAGAAATAAATTTTTCATCTCTCTTTAATGTCCTCATCCCTTACTAGTACTTTACCATTTTCACTTTTAATATATCTAACATGGAGATCGCTACTCTTCCTTTCCTTCATTTTAGCTATTATAATCTTGTCTCCTTGACTAAAACCTTGCACTAATCCGTTCATGTTTTCCCAAAATTGTGACTTACTTTGTCCAATCCTACTTGGGGTGCATAAGCACTAAAAATATTGACAGCCTCTTTCTCCAGCACAAGCATGATGGATATAATCCTATCTCAAAATTCTTTAACATCCACCACATCATTCTTTAAATCTTTATCCACTATTATGCACACTCCATTTCTATTACTTTTATCCCCCGTGTACTAAAGTTCAAAGTCTTTGAACTCCTTAGTTATTTTACCCTTCCATCTAGTCTCTTGAATATAGGCTATGTTAACCCTTCGTCTCCTCTTGACATCTATCAATTCTAGACTCTTATCCATTAAAGATCCAATGTTCCAATATTCTAACCTAATCCAACGCTTTTCAACTAACTTCTTTACTTGCACTCATCCACGATGTGAGAACCCTTGCCTAGTTGTCACAACATTCGGGCGTCGATGTGGCGTGTCGCTTGTAGGGGCCCTAGCTAAGCCTTGCTCACTTTTCACTACACTCGGGTCATTGTGTAGCGCATCATTTATTCTGGCAGGGAACACCTTAACATAATGTTGATAATGTAAGGTTGTAGAATCTGTGTTAAAAGGGTTTGGATAGGGTTTTTTTTTTCTTCTAGTGCCGGCCTCCGACCTGATGCACCCACCCTCCTTTATTCGGGCTTTGGACCGGCAAAAAAAGCTGGCGGTGTTACCTACCGTATCCATTGTTAAATATTTATCCTATTTTTTGCAAAAAATAATTTTTAGGAAAAAGAGTATACCTCCGATTTGGAATCTTGCACGAATCCGGAAAATTTTGGTTGTAGATTTATTGTAGTTGTCCCCAACATCTTGCTCCACCAAGATATGCACGCGATTCGGTCAAAAGTATCAAATATGGGGTTTTTTTTTTCTTCTTAAAGTCCAAAACTAACCAATTTCAACCCATCAAAACAGTGCTTATAAAAACACTAGTTTGTACCAAAATGCAATACATTGACCAAAACTTTGTATTCCTGGTGAGTTGCACTGCATTCCTCTTCGATCTTCGTTGAAACCGAAATTTTCTGTGAGATTTTGGTGGTTTCAGTTGAAATCTCAAACTATATGAAGTTCAATAATCAGCGAAATAGCTACCATAGGCATGGTCTTACTTGTCTTCCTCTTAGTAAGTTAGTTCTTTTAAATGGTTTCTGTAAAGAAACTACAGATGTTTTGAAGGTTTCAGTTCTGTAGTGTTCGAGAATAAGTTGCTGAGTTATTGCTACCGTGCATATGCAGACCTAACCTTTATTTTGGTTAGATCTTCTGATTTCCCTCCCATAAAAGATGCCCGTTTATTTCTGTTATTTAATTATGACCTATGTAAACAATGGTAATTGTGCTTCTGTTAAACATAATTTATCTTATTCAATGCACTGAACAGAGAGGGCGTCCCTCATCTATGGAGAAGGAAACCGTCTCTACAAGCAATGAGGATGCCATTTCTGATCTTATGGAACAGCATGATCAATTTGTAGGCTCTATGCGGTCTCGCTTAACCAAATTACAGGTGATTTTCATTTGCCATGGGCTGTTGTAAACTTTTAGCAAATGGCTATATTGTTGGTATAATTGTGGCATTTACTGATTAAGTTGTTATCTTCATTTGGGTCACCCATAACGTAAGGTCAAAACTCAGAAAGAGAGGGGTGCAATTGTCTTACATTAATCATCATTTTGAGAGGAGAGAATATTGCCGAATAACCCTTTTGCTATCTTTTTCATCTTTTCCATCTTGTGGTTCTAATCCCCTATCCTTATTTTCTTTTACCCTTATAGGATGCATGTGTTTATAGCTGGGTGACCTAGTTTTCTTTGTTAGGTGATTACTTCGAGCCACATTGAGAGATGATGTAGCCAACCTGGACTGTCATTAGATAGGGGGCACTCTATTTTGCCATATGCCAAGTTTTTGTCCAACACAACGGTTTGACTACCCATAATTTTGTACAAACTGAAATAACTTAGAGGGGGGTGAATAGGTTATACTAGTGGAATTTAACTCTTTTCGATGAATAGGTCACAAGTGTGACTGCAAGTTAAAACAATGCGGAGTAAATAAAACAAGTACAACCACAAAACACAAGATTTATAGTGGTTCGACTCAATCCGAGTCTAGTCCACTCCCTACAAGAATCCTCTTGTAAGGTATTCCACTAGTTTTCCCTTTCAGTACGGTAGGTAGGGAAGAAAACCTTTACAATCTTTTTCACGGATAAGAGTATCCTTACAAATCCCCTTTACAGGCAGAGATGTGCCTTTACAATCTCTTTTGGAGGTAGAGAGACACCTTTATCTTTTTAGGATAAGAGAATCCTTACAATCCTAAGTACAATCTAAAATTGTAAAAAAAAAAATAGAAATAAATAGGAAATAGTGTAATAGGAGGAATATCTCAAGTGTGGTGCAAATGACGAGAATGAGAGATGAATGATGCTCCTTTTGTAAAGTCCTCTCTTATGGCTTTGACTTGCACAGGAGAGAGTAGAGGACTTTGATTGAGACTTGAGCCTTTTTGTTGGGATTGGTGTAATCGAACAACTCAAGTAGAATATACTAATCTTAATAACTCTTGAATGCTTGCAATACTGCTTTTAAAGCTCTTTCTTAATGATTATTTAATTAAGAGCAGTTTGGGTATTTATAGGTGAACTTAGTGAAGCATTTTAGGCAGGAAATCAGGCTCTAACGGACGTATTCTGGGACCACTGGTCGACCGCCATCGGTAACCGGTCGACAACCAAGAGCCGTTGAGACAAAATATAGCCGTTGGGGCACTTCCAGGCAGTCACTGGTCGACTGGCTATGGTCTCGGACAGTTCCGGTCGACCGGGGCTTCCAGCCGGTCGACCGCCAACATGACATACTCTGTTTTGACAGAATGCTGTCATACTGACCAGTCGTCAGTGTTTTGACCATAACTTTTCGGTCCGACCTCAGATTGATCTGAGATCAGTTGTGTTGGAATCAAAACTCAATTTCCTACAACTTTTATGAAGGTTTCATCTCCTGATACTAATTTTAAGATTCCATGAAATACCCTTGAGTCTGGTTAATGTGGTTTTCACAGAATTTCACTAAAACACATTTTTCCTAATATGTTCCTCACCACTTAGAGACTTTCCATACTTGGTCAAGGTATGCTCTATGGTCATTCTAGTATGATGCAATGCACATGCATGTGATGAGTGCATATATATATGTGGAAGTTACAAATTACATTAAAAATGACCAATCTATCATAGTGGTCTTCTTCTTCACTTGAACCTTCCACTCTTTGGCACTTTATCTTCTTTTCTTCTTGTTTGCAATTCCATGTCTTTAAGCTTCATGTCTTGATTCAACCTTCTAAGTGTTTCTTCAAGCTAATTACACTTTCTTCAAGCTAATCCCATTTTATCAAATCAAGTTAAAGATGTATGTTTGTTTGTTAACACCAAAACATAGTAAGGAGTGTGGACATGTTTCCCAACACAAACTTACAGGTGTAGGTGTGGAAGTTCTCGATTTGCTCAACAACATGCCTGCTTTTCCCCCACCTTTCTTTTTCAGGACCTTTGAGTTTGCCAAAATAGCCAACCCAAAAAGTACATGGGGTGGGCACTCTAGGCCCTGGACTGAATTAAAATAAAGCCACTCAGTTTGGCCAATTATTAAATGATACAAAGTTTGAGTTTCCCCCACTTGGTTAATGAATGTTGATGGTCAGCCTTACTGAATCCTAAATCAATAAAAATGATCTAGCTGGTGCTTCTGGCTGGGTGTAGGCATGTTGGTAGGTAGCTGAAATTCATTTTTTTATGCATTACATATCTACATATTACTCTTGCTTGGCACACTTTATTTTACATTTTTTGCATGAAGGGAATTGACCAAGGGGTCAAGAACTCTCAAATGACCAACTCCCACAAAGGGGAGAAAAAAAGAAAAGCATGAACTAACATCCTATACGGTCACCCCAGAATGATTCTCCAACAACAACAACAAAGCCTTGTCCTAAGTTAATGGGGTTGGCTACATGGATCTAAGCACGGACAAAGAAAAGGAAAAGTAAAAGAGAAAGGAAACAAATGTGCAAAACCAGTAACGAAGTAGGACACAACTAGATGGGGTCCGTTACCTAGATTTTAGCCCCCCCCCCAATCTGCCCTATTCAAGGCCATACTTGGGACAAGGCCTAATCTGTGCATGTCGTTCCTGACTACTTCAATGGTCGTTTTTTGCCAATCCCTTGCTCTTGTAAACCCTTCTATCTGGATCAGATCACTTCTCCTTATTGGTGCATCCGATGGTCTTCGTTGAACATGGTCATACCATCTCAAACGACTTCCTCGAAGCTTATCATGAATTGGGGCAACTCTCAGATTCGCTCTAATACATTCATTCCTTACTTTATGCTTCCTAGTTTTTTTGCACATCCATCTTAACATTCTCATCTCCGCTACACATAGCTTATCAATATGCCACTTCTTAACTGCCCAACATTCTACCCCATACATCATAGCCGGACATATGACTGTCCTATAGAATTTTCCTTTAAGTTTTACAGGGACATGTTGGTCACACAAACCTCAAGATGCACCTCTCCACTTCGTCCATCCCACGTTAATTCTATGTGCCACATCATCCTCTATATCGCCTTCTTTGTTTATGATAGATCCCAAATGTCTAAAAGGGTCACTTTGTGGTAGCCCTCTTTCTTCAATAGTTACCACGTCATTATCCATCGTAGAGTGACTAAAGTTAGACACCACATATTGTCTTTATTCTACTTATGTTAAAACCTCTTGTTTCCAAGGTTGATCTCCATCGCTCCAGTTTAGCGTTGAGCCCTATTTATGTGTCATCCAATAAAACAATATCATCTGCGAAAAACATACACCAAGGAGCTCACCTTGAATGTTTTTGCTCAACTCATCCAGAACAAGCGCAAACAGATTAGGGCTTAAAGCTAACCTTGATGAAGCCCAAAAGTAATTGGAAAATCGCTGCCTTGACCACCTTTGGTTCTCACACTAGTTACCACGGCAACATACATATCATACTGCTATATGCACACATTTACTCGATATCTTTCTCTTCTCTAGGACATGCCATATTAGCTCTCTGGGTACTCTGTCGTAGGCCTTTTCCAGGCCAATAAAGACCAGAATGACTGATTCTCATTATTCTTGCATTATTCTTGCAATAATTTGTTATTTTTTAAATGCTGAGTTTGAGTCACCAAAAATATTGGGAAGAGGTTCCTGAACATGCTTGTTATGTATGGGGAAGGGAAAACTTGAGGATATTTTGGTAAATGGTCCCCACTTAATTGACAAGAAGGAATTGAATTACCATAAAAGTGTCAAAATTTAGCGAACTATGTTCTTTTTATTTTTATATAATTAATCCCGTGCACTTTATTTCTTTATCAGATTTTGGTCAAAACTGCAAAATGTTTCATAGGAATCTGATTATGACTAAAACAATGCTATTACAATGAGTTTTCACCCTTTTTACCAAATTTCCACAGGTTTTGCTTAAACAAGGGGTTCCTTTGAAAGCCTCAAAATTTAGTGGAATAAAATAAAATCCTTCTCTCTTTTGTCTCATTTTTTTTTTCAGAAAAAAGAGTGAAAAACCTCATTTTCCACTAAATTCAGCCGATTTGCTTCATTGAATTTTTTTTATTTTGTATTTAATAATATGTATCTGCTTCATTGATTTTTTTATTTTTGTATTTAATAATATATATCTGCAATTTGATGAGAAAAATACCTGATAAATGTATAATAATAATTATACAACTTAATACAGTATAGTTATGAGGGAAATATGTATTTTTCCTCTTACAAACTCTTCATATTATGGTCAAATATTTTCTGTATTATACTTGATGACTGGTTTCCATATGAATATAGATCTGTCCATTAGAGTCACTGTACGGCAGAAACATAAAGAGAACAAAGGGGGACAGTGCCATGGGGTGGGAGAAAAGAAAACAGTAACATAAAGGGGGAACGGGACAGAATTCATGGAAAGGAAAAAATAGTAGAGAGAGAGAACAGAGAAGAAGAGTTGAGAGAGAGAGTGAGACTTACACCATAGAGAGGAGGGAGTTCTTCCTTTTCATTTCATCGTAATTCATTGTTTACAGCTTTGCCAAAAGAGGCAATAAAAAGGGAAGAAGCCCAAATCGTGGGCTGTGGTGGGAGGTTACAAAGGGTAGTTATAACTACCTCTAAAAGACCAAAAAAAAAAAAAAAAAGGGAAACAGCCCATTCATGGAGGGGGAAGGGGTAATTATAAAGTAAACATTACAGTAAAAAGGTAAAAACAGTAAAGTAAAAAAAGGAACTTCTCTCTTACACCACTAAACATAAACTATAATAAAAACTGAAACAAAGGGAAAAATAAATAGAATTAGAAATAATAATAAATAAAATAGAGCCACTAGCTAATACTAAGATCTACTGCCAATTGGGATACACTGTGGGGCCCACTAACTGGGTTCTATCAATATGATAACCCTTAAACTCATCATCAGTCCAAAGAGCTGCCATGGAGGGCTGATGCCTGCTCCTCCTCTGGTAGACTCTAAGGCCACGGTCAGGTGGACTGATGTCCTCATCACAATTCAATCTTCTTCAAACCATAAAACCCAACCAGCAACCACTCACAACAATACCCTGAGTCAATCCTTCAAAACATATTATTGATCACAATCAATTAAACTCCCATTCCAAAAATCAGCTAACAACCAACTAAAAGAAGAAGGGGCTGTTACTATTGCTACAGTGATAGCAGAGATCGATTTACTTGTTTAGGGATCAAGCTTTGATACCCAAGGTTCAAGGTATAGGGTTTCAACCGTTGGGGTGATGCGGATCCGTGTTCCAACGATTGAAATCGGATCGCTTAGCACCCACTTAATTAATCAATGGCACAGCTTTATAAGCAAATATCAAAGAGAATGGCAGTTCTATAAATAACTTGAAATTTCTAATAAAGAGTGGAAGACTTGTAATTAATTGGACTCAAGTGAATGGGATAATACATAAGGTCTAGAAGGGCTATTCTTGGGAGAAGAAACAAAAGATATTCAAAGGAGACTAAAAGGTAAAGATAGGGGTATAATGGGAAATAAAATAGTGAATTAAAAGACTAGAAGAAATCGTGGAAGAGAGAAGGGAAAAAAGACTATCGTCTTCTTCCTCACAACCATCGAGAACCAGGAAAGGGAACTCGATGGCAGCTCTTACAATTAGACTCATTCAACGCTGAAATTCAAGAATAAGGATCACCCATACCTATGGAACTGAACCAGCAGCAACAACTCTCAGACTTAACTATAGGTCGAGATACCTGCTTATAGTACTGAAACCAGCAGAGCGGTAGTTTTAGGCCTTTGATTCACACCTAAATGCTATTTCAGGTATGATATTCTGGGTTCGTATCGCCTATGGAAGCAACCTTACCCACTATCTCTGGTTCAACAGCTTGGGAGAAAGGTCTCGTTAGTCCGCCTTCTTCAACCAATAATACTGCTCAGCAGGGTTACAGGGAATTAAACTATGGGATTCCAGCAAGGGAAATACAACAGAAATAGTAAAGAAGGAAGAGAAGGAAAAAAAAAAGAAGAGAAGAAGGTCAAGGAAGGGGAGGGAGAAAAACACCCACGTCAACCATGGTTCACACCCAAAAATCTCAGTCAAGTTTTAAATTTCCAAAATCTGAATTCTTCATTGGGTTACATCAATATATAGGCAAGCAGTATGTACAAATAGAAGCTAAATAAATTGGAAACTACCCTAAATAACAACTGAAATAAGATCTCCTACTAAACCAATCTCTAATTCTAAAAAGGAAAGCAAATAAGGAATCAAAACAAAAATATTTTAAACCCATTGTCTAACTGCATCAGCTCTCCGGTCTTAAAAGAACTTGACTCCGTCGAGTTAGGCCGTGCTCCGAAGATTCCCTTATAAATCGCTCGCTGATGAGGTGGCACATATCTCGAAGTAGAAGACAGGAACATAACTCCAAGAGAGAGAGTAGGTTGATATGTCATTAGAGCAGGAGTCAGATGACGATGTGGCATGTCTAATAATGCGTGTGGCCTCATTAAGTACGTGCGACCTCTTTGTTTCACCTTGATGGTGTTCCGTGCACCATCATAGAGATACCAACATGTCGTAGTGCGTTAATGGGGTGACCAAGCAAGTTACATATTACTGTAATGGCCCAAACTGTAGATGTACTCGAATAACTGTAGTGGCCTCTTCTCGAGCTTTGGGTCCAAAATCTTGCACGTGAATCTTCTTGAAAAGCTGCTTCTGTAGAAGGTTATGTACTCGAACAAATTCAGAAGAGATAAAGTTTGCTTCTGCCTTGGCGTCAACATCTATATGAACATCAGTAGGATAGAACTATGCAGAAGAGTATCCTTTTGTCTGAAGAGAGGAGCCTTGTCAACTAGTCTGTTTGAAAAGGATGAAAGACTAGCGGAATGAGCTTCCACATCCTCATTATCATCATTGTCAATATCTTCATCAAGAGGATAAGGATATAAAGCAACATCAATATCATCACTCTTCTCTACCGATTGCTTCTTTGTTGCATTCACAGAACGGGTCCTATTAAGACACTTGTTGGAGTAGTGACCCTTCTCGCCACAACTATAGCATCTGATGTTCTTCACCCAATCACTGTCCTTATTGAACTTTGACCTTTCTTAAACTCTGGAAGCTTTAGGCTTCTTTCCTCCATACGTGTTGGAGGTCTATATACTAAAGGAGTCTTGAGCATACGCTTCCAATAAATGGACTTTTCTTCAGCTGTCTTGGCATGAGCTGCTGCCAATCTCAGTAGCCCATTGATATATCGCATAACCCATTGCTGGTCTGTTTCCTGAAGTCGACACCTTTTGAAGAAAGTTTGTGGAATTCGAGGGTGTAGGTATCCACATCCTTATTCCATTGTTGCAAGTTAAGCAATTTATGGAACATCACCTCATAATTAAGAGGAACAAATTTCTCAGTCAGGATCTGCTTCATGACCTCCCAATTGGTAACGGGACCAAGTCTTCGGACAAACCTTGCATACAATACATTATCCCACCATAAACATGCACACCCAATAAACTTGGCGAGGATGAGTCCACACTTCTCATCCGAAAGAGATTTATATGCAAAAATTCACTCCACTTTGGTAAGTCAGTCAAAAAATTCTTCAAGTCCCTTTTCACCATTGAACTCTGGAGCCTCAACCTTGATGCCATAATCCCTATTAAAAAATTGCCGATTAACATCTTGGGGTATAACAGGAACACGTTGCATTCGGTGAGGTGTATCTTTAGTCCGTAGGGCATTAAACTGAAGAGGTGGTGCAGATGGTCCTTCATCAACTCGCGTTTCAGACCTTTGCACAAAGGCGAGAATCTTAGTAAGGGCACCTTGAGTCTCGTCCATGAACTTGGCTTATTTTGCCTCATTCTTCTCAACCCTGGCATTACTTTTCTGTTGGTTCTCAAGTACCTCACGATACAATTTGTGCAACTCAACATTGGTGATGTAACCTGTCATGGTTAGAGAAGTGCATGGAATTTTCTCTGATACCACTTGATTTGGATCCCGAGTCCAACGATTGAAATCGGATCGCTGAGGGCCCACTCAATGGAAAAATTTTATAAGCAAATATCAAAGAGAATGGCAATTCTATAAATAACTTGAAATTTCTAATAAAGAGTGGAAGACTTGTAATTAATTGGACTCAAGTGAATGGGATAATACGTAAGGTCTAGAAGGGCTATTCTTGGGAGAAGAAACAAAAGATATTCAAAGGAGACTAAAAGGTAAAGATAGGGGTATAATGGGAACTAAAATAGTGAATTAAAAGACTAGAAGAAATCGTGGAAGAGAGAAGGGAAAAAAGACTATCGTCTTCTTCCTCACAACCATCGAGAACCAGGAAAGGGAACTTGATGGCAACTCTTACAATTAGACTCATTCAACACTGAAATTCAAGAATAAGGATCGCCCATACCTATGGAACTGAACCAGCAACAACAACTCTCAGACTTAACTATAGGTCGAGATACCTGCTTATAGTACTGAAACCAGCAGAGCGGTAGTTTTAGGCCTTTGATTCACACCTAAATGCTATTTCAGGTATGATATTTTGGGTTCGTATCGCCTATGGGAGCAACCTTACCCACTATCTCTGGTTCAACAGCTTGGGAGAAAGGTCTCGTTAGTCCGCCTTCTTCAACCAATAATACTGCTCAGTAGGGTTGCAAGGAATTAAACTATGGGCTTCCAGCAAGGGAAATACAGTAGAAACAGTAAAGAAGGAAGAGAAGGAAAAAAAAAAAGAAAGAAAGAAGAGAAGAAGGTCTGGAAGGGGAAGGAGAAAAACACCCACGGAAATCATGATTCACACCCAAAAATCTCAGTCAAGTTTTAAATTTCCAAAATCTGAATTCTTCATTGGGTTACATCAATATATAGGCAAGCAATATGTACAAATAAAAGCTAAATAAATTGGATACCCTAAATAACAACTGAAATAAGATCTACTAAACTAATTTCTAACTCTAAAAAGGAAAGCAAATAAGGAATCAAAACAAAAATATTTTAAAGCCATCATCCAACTGCATCAGCTCTCCCAGTCTTAGAAGAACTTGACTCCGTCGAAACATAGGAAATTTCGAGGAAACCAGGGAATTTTTTCTGGTTTGGTGGAAACTTAGGTTTTGACTCCCAAACAGTGTTTTTTTTTTTGCCTATTTTTTTGTACATCCTATTTTAGACATTTCTAACACATTCACATCATTAGTTTCATAAAAAAAACACAAAGCCATAATTGTGTTCGGTAATCATTACACTGAGTTAACTAAAATATGTTGTTGGTAAATGCGTTTTCAAAAACAGAAAAAAAAGCATTAAAATGCAAAAAAAATTCAGCCACTGTGAATGCGTAGATTGAGTCCTAAGTAACTTATAAAAAATTTACATAATTCTACTCTATTTACAAGTATATTTTATAAATTAAAAAAAAAATTAATTTTTGGGGAAATTGAGAATTACGTTTTTGGGCAAAGCTGTCTTTCTTATGTAGATGAAGCAAGAACCACCCTTAGATTCAACTTTGTTAGGGAAAAAATGGAAATCTCAACTGTTTCCCCAAGTTTCCCACTCTTAGGAGAAAATACTAAGAAGAGAGGGTTGAATCTAAAGACCTGGGTTTCTTTTCAAACTAACTTATATAGGACCTGATTCAACCCAAAAGGTCGAACTAGTTGGTTTGGTCGAAACATGGTCGAAACCTGTGACTTTCAAAAGTCACAGGACATCATTTCAACCACTGGGGATACGGTCGAAACCATCGAGTTCTCGAACCCTATTGATACCATATAAAGAGAAGAGAGAAGATTGATGTAACTTGGGAGTCACAATCGATTAAATTGGGACTATCCGTCATAGACTAACCATGACAACAACCTACTAGGAATAAGAAACTCAAAAAAGGAACAAAACTAAGGGTCCGTTTGATAACGTTTTTGCCATTTCTGTTTTAAGAAACGGTAGAAACATAAATTTCCGTTTCTAGAAACAGAAACGGAATTGAAGGTGTTTGATGCAGATTAATTACCAAAATAGGCTTGTTTTATTAGGAATAAGCCTAGGGTTGGGTTCCATACATGTTAGGCCGTTGATCCCATGTGTTTTGAGTATAATAGACCACTTTTATGGGTCTAATAGGGGGGCTCTAAGATTTGAGTACGGGATTACAAATTAGTTTCCATTTTCACTCAATGTAGGAATGGATTTGACAACCAAACCAGACCCAAGACTGCAGGAAAGTTAAACCAAAGAACCCAATAGTAGCCAGCAACAATAGTCCAACTTAAACCAGTCAATAGTCCTTGAAAAACTAGAATTATTAGATCCAGAATCTAGAATTTCAGGTAGCAGAGTTTGCACCAACAAATAGAATCTCAGCAACAGAAATAGAGTATTTGAATAAGGTCCAATTAGAATCAAAATATCACAGGAATAGATAACCAAATCAGAACTTGATTCTGACAGCAAGTTCTGAGATCTGGCAGTAATTTATGGAACTTCAGTAGAGTATTATTAGGGAACTAATAACAAAATCTAACTACTGATTAAAGGTCCAGTTCAATGGAGAATAAAAGCAGCAGTCAACTTCAACACAGATTAAGAAACAGAAATCAATTCTGGGCAGAGAACACTATCGGCCAGAATTGAAGAAAACTCAGAACCAGACAAACCCCTGGTCTGATCAGCACCAAACTTGGATCGAGCCCTCCTCTGGTTGATCCTAACAATCGACCAGAATCATAAGGCCATCGGGTGGCCAGAACTCCCAACATAATAGGTCAACAGAATAGGGAAGAACAGAGATTCAGAACCCAGAAAAATTCTGCAGAATGGTTCAGTTACTTACCTGTTCTGCTGGAGAAGATAATCCAATAAAGAAAACCAGAAAATAATAGCAATCCACTCGGACTTCTCGCCGCAGAACGTCGATTGGATCAAACACCAATCCCTAGGCCTTGATCAAACACAAGGAACAGCCAGGGTTACCCAGCGGCAGCAACAAGAGTTGTTTTTTTCTTATTAGTCAAAATCGTGGCTCATTAAAAGAGCCATCATCTTTATTTATAATGTTAATGGGGGAGGGAATTACAAAATAGAAGGTTCCTAAAAAAGGAAACCAAATATTCTCCTAATACAATAGTTGCTAAAAACTGAAATTAAAAACTAGTTGAAAAAGGAAACTAACTATTAATGACTTGACTCAATTCATAACTTGACTCCTAAGGAAACAAATATAACTCAAATCAAACCCAACTAAAAAGGAAACTAATGAAAATGGAAACTAACTTGTAATCCTGTACTCATTCTTAGAGCCCCCATTTTAGACCCATAAAAGTGGTCTATTACACTCAAAACACATGGGATCAACGGCGTAACATGTATGGAACCCAACTCTAGGCTTATTCCTAATAAAACAAACCTATTTTGATAATTAATCTGCATCAACTCTCCCCATCTTGAAAAAATTCGTCCTCGAATTTTGCAGTGATGAGGGGGAAACAACATGTGAGTAATAGCTTTGATCATTCCCAAACAAAATTCTGGTTGCTTGTAAACTTGTGGAATGTAGTCTTCAAGGCGTGGAGCTTTCTCTTTGAAGAACCATGATGGCATAACAAACTCTGTATGTTCGACCTTTGCATCGATACCAATTGTGAATGTTGTATGCATAGAGTCATCAACGTTAGTAACCTTCTCATCATGAGTCTCAAAGACTTGTTGTAGAGTTTTTTCAATTACTACCTCATCTTCCACGGCTTCAGTCTCGTCTACTACGCTCTCTTCAATGTAGAACTCTTCAGTGGAATCTTCTATCTCTTGACCTTCCATCTTTGAAGCTTCAAGAACTATCTCTTCAATATGAACCTTGACTTCAAGTTCTTTTGGTTTGAATAGAGATATCTTCACTTCACATAGAGGAGCTTTGTCTCTTGGGGGTACTGAAGTGTTAGGTTTACTGGTTGGAAAATTTTTCTTGACCTCCACAGCTTGATAACGAAACCTTCTACCTGATTGTGCTACAAGTTCCCCTACTCGAAGAGCCTTGTCAAAGCAATCTCTCACTGTATACACATTAGCAACACTAATTCTTTTATTAATTTCAGCTCGTAATCCCAGTCGAAACTGAGAAAGTAATTGCCTCTCATTCTTCCTAATGCTTGTGCAAGAATAAAGTGCATCAAATTTATTCATATAATCCACCACAGTCATATTTCCTTGAGAAAGAGAGTTCAGCTGGTCTTGTATATGAGCTCTGAAATTACGTGACAAGTACTTGTCAGATAGTTTTTGCTTCATCTCTTCCCATGTAGTAGGTTCTCTACCACGGTCCTCCAGTTCATACTCATAGGTTCTCCACCAATCACGGGCAGCCTCAACTAGCTTGGCACGAGCTAGTTTCATCTTCCGTTCCTCGGGCAACTTAATGTAGTGATAGATTTGACAACCAAACCAGATTCAAGACTGCAGGAAAGTTAAACCAAAGAACAACCAATAATCACCCAATATTAGACAGCAACAACAGTCCAGAAGTAATCAGTCAACAGTCATTGAAAACCAGAAATTTCAAACCTAGAATCTGGAATTTCTGAAAACAGAGATTACACCAGCAAGTAGGCTAACCAGCAGAAGGTATAGATTACTGAATAAGGCACAATCAGAAACAAGACACCACAGGAACAGATAAACCAGACCAGAACTCAATTCTGGACAGCAGGTTCTGAAAACTTGCAGTCGATCCCAGCAACTTCAGGAAATTCTATAACAGAATATATGGAGCATATAACCAACTCAGATTATTAATTAGAAAGTCCAGTCCGTCGGAGAATAAAGGCAGCAATCAACATTAACATCAACATTCAACACAGATTAGACGGCAATTCTGGGCAATAAACTTCAATCGGCTAGAATAGGAATAATTACAACTAACAGATCCATGGTTAGAATACACTATAAATGGGATCGAGTCTTCCACATAACCAGGGTAACACTGGACCAGAAGCTTAAAGCCATCAGATGGCTGGATGAGTAGAACAATACAAGTCGGTGGAAGAGAAACAGAGATTTAGAACCCAGAATAATTCTACAGAAAGTTCAGATTACTTGGGAAATTAAAGAAGATATCCACAATAAGAGAAACCAGAAAATAATAGCAATCCACTCGGACTTCTCGCCGCAGAGTGTCGATTGGATCAAACACCAATCCCTAGGCCTTTATCAAACACAAGGAATAGCTAGGGTTACCCAGCGGCAGCAACAAGAGTTGTTTTTTTCTTATTAGTCAAAATCGTGGCTTATTAAAAGAGCCATCATCTTTATTTATAATGTTAATGGGGGAGGGAATTACAAAATAGAAGGTTCCTAAAAAAGGAAACCAAATATTCTCCTAATACAATAGTTACTAAAAACTGAAATTAGAAACTAGTTGAAAAAGGAAACTAACTACTAATGGCTTGACTCAATTAATAACTTGACTCCTAAAAAAATTTATGTTTTTTGACTTAATTAAATTTCTCCAAGTTTATTTCTCTCATCTCTCTCCTCCACCTTAGCACTTTTGGTCTCAAAAGATCTCACTACCAATTGTGGGTTTCTCCATTTTAGGAAAGAGAAATTTGTTATCCTACCTCCCCATTCCCTATAAATACAATTCATTTAAGAGGAGGGGGGACAATTCATTCTTCTTCTAGGGTTTTTTTTTAGTTGCTCTATCTCTTTCTCTAGTTTTCTTTTTCTCTAGCTCTAGTTTTAGGTTTATGCTTTAAACACTTTTGTAAGTTCTTTTTATTCAATTAATGCAAGCACTTTTGTTTTTGATTCAGTCTTTTATTTTTATTGTTTAAGCAATTCAAGTTGTAATATTCAAGTTCTAGTTCTAGGCTTAGTTCTAGGTGACAATAACAAGCTATGAAGCATGTCTTTCAAGTTCAATTTATTTTTTCTTCAGATTTGGTTTATTCCAGATCTGATTTTTAGTACTGGTAGTATCTCAAATCGATCAAGTTTTCAGTTCAAGTAAGTAGGCTCCTTCAGTAGTCTTCTCTCCCCCCTCTCATTCCCTTTTCTGACTATCCTTTCTTTCTTAATTTAGGATTTTAATTTCAGTCGTTACATTATTGCTATCCCTTTCCCCCAAGGTTCATAGCTAGTTTATGTGTTGGCTTTGCCCCTTCTAGCCACAGAACCATTAATTTATTGCTTTATCTTCCTTTCCTTAAAACCAAGTAGAGTAATCCTTGTAAGAGTGACTCTCTGGTCAAGTAGGGAAGCTCATATTATGATGCATCCCTCGGACTAAGTAGAGAAACCTACTTGTGAGTCTCTCTCTAGCTTTATCCCCTTTTCTTTTACTTTATTTTTATTTCAGTATTTTTTTTCCTTTATTGTTTTTTTTAATTGCGTGGGTTTATTTTCAGTTATTTATTTATTTAATTTTAATTGCGTGGCTTGCTTCTTTAAATTCTTAGATAACGAATGGTTAGGACGTTATTTTAGAAACATATGTTTAGGACGGTAATTAGAATTAGATCACAACTATTAATCAGTTCACTTTCGCATTATTAAATGAAAAAATAAATAAAGTGGTTGCTCTCCCTGTGTTCGACCCGTAGTTACATTGATCCGTATGCTTGCGGTTACATTTTAAAATCTCAAACAAGTTTTTGGCGCCGCTGCCAGGGAGACGGTTCCATGTTATTTTTTGCTTTCTTTTGGTAATCAGAGTGCTTTGTTTGTTTTGTTTTTCCTTTTCTTTTATTGAATTCCTAAGGACAACTTGCAATAATAGTTGTATCGGTGGAGGTCGCCATGCCTCACAGTGTGATAAAGACAGGTTTCGCCTTGTAGTAGTACCTCATGAATTGACTTGAGCAACCCCGGATCCTTGCCGGTAAGCTCCCAAAAAGAAAAAAAAAATCATTAAAAATAAAAGTTTTGCTATCCATTCTTTTGTGCTTGTCTTACTCTAGTTATGGGTAGTTTTTTATTGCATGAGTGTTAGGTGGGTACGTATTACTAAGAATTGGTTAGAAAGAATAGATCCAACAAGTAATAACCCTATACGTTTGCTCTCTTTAAAACCTTTCAATATGGGAGACCAACATCAAAACCCTTCACCTAAATCTCTAAAAGATAGGTTCTACTCTGCTAGAACAGCCCAACCTTCCTGCATAGTTCTACCACAAGCCCATGGCAATAATTTTAAACTCAAATCTCAATACATCACTATATTGCCCCACTTCCATGGGTTGACCTCTGAGGATGCATACCTATTTCTAAGGGAATTTGAAGATGTTTGTGTTCTAATTAAGATCCAACAGCTTTCTGATGATGCTATTAAGCTTAGGTTTATCACTTTTGCATTAAAAGACCAAGCCAAGAAGTGGTTGTATGGGTTACCCACAAATTCTATAACCTCATCGGAACAGTTCACAGTTGTCTTCCTTAAGAAATTTTTCCCAACTCACAAGACTAATAAGCTTAGAAGTGATATCCTTCAGTTTAAGCAAAAGCCCAGTGAATCCTTTTCCAAACTTATGGAGAGATTCAAGGATCTACTCCAAGAATGCCCTCACCATGGCCTAGACTTATGGCATTTATGTCAAATAATTTATGAGGGTATTGATTACCCAACTAAACATATGATAGAGTCTATGTGCCCTGAGGGATTCACATCCTTTACAGATGAAGGAAAGGCATGGGAATTCTTACTTGACTTAGCTGACAAAACCCATGAGTGGGAATCAACTCAAGAGAGTGAGAACCATAGGAGGAAAAGGATATTTTGTGGATGGGATAATAGCCAAGGAAGCCCATTTGGATAGCCTAATCAAGAGAATTGAGGCTATTGTTCCTAGAGAGCTATCATTAGTCAATTTGGTTAAGATTTGTGCTGGGTGTCAGTCCCTTGGACATGTCATAGAAGAATGCCCCAACACCTCTGGGGGCACTTCTAATGATAGTGTTAATGCCTTATACCATATAGTAACACCTATAATCCAAGATGGAGAAATCACCCAAATTTCTCTTGAAATCAGGGCAACCAAGCAGGGCCTTCCAATTTCCATAATCAAGATCAACCTGGACTCCAAAGGCCTCCCTTTGCACAACAATCTTTTTTCCAAAATACTTTTCCTAGGTCAAATGCCCTCAGGCTAGTTTTCCTAGGGCCCCTCTCCTATCATCTTATCAGCAACCCCCTGGGTTTACCAACACTGGAGAGGCAAGTAGAATAAGTGACTTGGAAAACATATGGCCCTCATGACAAGCCATCAAAATCTTACGAGAGAACTCACTCAAGTTGTCTCAATTATGCGTGAGAGGGAGAAAGGGACTTTACCCAGTCAACCAGAGCCTAACCCTAGGCATCATCAGCCTGTTAGTTCACAAACACCAACAAATGCACCACTGAATATAGTACAAGGTTAGACCCAACAAGGGCCCTCTAACCAATGTAATGTTGTTTATGCCCTTAGGAGTGGTAGAGAGTACTAACAGAGCGTTCCTAAATCTTTCCTATCTATTACTCCTGTTAACTCTCCTTCAGTTGAGGACACAAGTGTGCTGCTTGTTACAGGTTTGTCTGATGAACTTAAAGATTCTTTTGAAACTAAAGATGATTTGGTTGAAGAAATAAAAAATGATTCTTCTGAAAATGGGCAAATCCCTAACAGTCTTTATGTTCATCCTATCCCATTTCCTAATCGCTTGGTACACAAAAAGAAGACTGCTTCCATGGATAAAATTTTAGAAGTCTTAAAAAAGGTAGAAGTGAACATCCCTCTTTTGGATGTCATTTCCCAGATCCCCGCCTATGCAAAGGTACTGAAAGATTTGTGTACTCACAAACGTATCACTAGTGTGCCCAAAAAGGCATTCTTGGCGAGTAACATTAGTTCCATAATTACTCTACCTATAGCAGCCAAGTATAAGGATCCAAGGAGCCCTACCATATCTTGTGTCATAGGCAACACCTACATTGAGCATGCCTTACTTGACCTTGGCACAAGTGTGAATCTTTTACCTTATCATGTGTACAAGCAATTTGGATTGGGAGAATTGAAAGCCACTGGAACTGCTCTTCAGTTGGCAGATAGGTTTGTTAAGATTCCTAAAGGGATGGTTGAGGATGTCTTACTAAAGGTGGGGGAATTTATTTTCCCTGTTGATTTCATTGTGTTAGATACCAAACCCTTCTCAACCAAGGATGAGATCCCAATAATTCGAGGAAGACCATTCTTGGCTACCAGTAATGCATTAATCAATTGCCGGAATGGTTTCCCAAGATTATCTTTTGGTAACCAAACTGTTGAGTTTAACATGTTTAGGATAGGCAAGCAACCACATATAGAAGAAGAGATCAATATGCTTGAGGATTTTTTGGATTTTTCTAATGATTTAGTTACTAACTTTGATATTGATTTTGATTCAGAATTCCAAGAGTGTATGGATGAGTTGGATGATGATAGTGAAAATTTCTTCTCTGAAGTCTTGAGTCTTCACACACCTGTGGAGCCCTTAGGACCCCTTTCCAATTCCATTGCCAAACCTTCCATAGTTGAGCCCCCTAAGCTAGATCTTAAGGAATTGCCATCTAATTTGAGGTATGCTTTCCTAGGGCCTGACCAAACTCTTCCTGTAATAATTTCTTCAAATTTGACTTCTAGCCAGGAAGATGAGTTACTTAAAGTGTTAAAAGATAATAAGAAAGCCCTAGGTTGGACCATGACTGATATCAAGGGTATAAGCCCTTCTATTGTACAACATCATATACATCTTATGGAGGATTCCAAACCATCCATGGATCCCCAAAGAAGAGCTAACCCAGTGATGATGGAAGCCATTAAGAAAGAGATCCTAAAGTGCTTGGATCATGAAATAATTTATCTTATTTCTGACAGCCAATGGGTAAGCCCAGTTCACGTAGTGCCTAAGAAGTCTGGTGTGACTGTAGTTCCTAATGCCAATAATGAACTAAATCCAACCTGTGTCCAATCAGGGTGGAGAGTGCATAAACTACAGGAAACTTAATGTGGTAACCTGGAATGACCACTTCCCATTGTCATTCATTGACCAGATGTTAGAGAGTTTAGCTGGACATGAATACTATTGTTTTCTTGATGGATATTCTGGCTATAACCAGATCCCAATTGCTTTAGAGGACCAACATAAGACCACTTTTACATGCCCATATGAAACATTTGCTTACAGGCGTATGCCCTTTGGGCTTTGTAATGCCCCTGCTACGTTCCAACGATGCATGATGAGTATCTTTTCTGACATGGTTGAAAAATTCTTAGAAGTATTTATGGATGACTTTTCAATTCATGGGAATTCATATTCTGAATGTCATCATCTTTCTCTAGTTTGGAAAAGGTGCATATCTAAGAATTTGGTTTTGAATTGGGAGAAATGCCATTTCATGTTTAAAGTTGGTATTGTTTTAGGCCATGTAATATCCAAGGAAGGAATTAAGGTAGATAGAGCCAAAGTGGATTTAATTAATAATTTATCACCTCCTCAATCTGTTAAGGACGTCCGGTCTTTTCTAGGGCATGCGGGCTTCTACAGAAGGTTTATTAAGAACTTTAGTCAGTTTGCCCGACCTCTCACTTCATTACTTGCCAAAGATCAAACTTGAGTTTTCTAAAGAGTGCCTAGAATCCTTCAAACAACTTAAGAAGGAGTTGACCAATGCATCAATTGTTCAACCACTTGTTTGGATTGAACCTTTTGAACTGATGTGTGATGCTTCGGATTTTGCCATAGGAGCAGTTTTGGGTCAAAGGATTAATAAGTTGCCCACTGTCATTTACTATGCTAGTAGGACCTTAAATGATGCACAACTCAATTATACAACCATTGAAAAAGAATTTTTAGCGGTTGTGTTTGCATTAGAAAAGTTTCGGTCTTACTTAGTTGGTTCACATGTGGTGGTGTATACTAATCATTCTGCTCTCAGATACTTAGTTCAGAAGAAGGATGCCAAAGCCCGTCTCATTAGGTGGGTTTTTCTTTTGCAAGAGTTTGATTTAGAAATTAGGGATAAAAAAGGATTTGAAAACCTAGTTGTAGACCATTTATCCTGGCTTCCCAATTCCTTGACTATCGATTCTCCAGTAAACGAGAATTTTCCAGATGAACAATTATTTGCAATGTCCAGTGAACCATGGTTTGCTGACATTGTCAACTTCTTAGTTTCAGGTGTAACTCCAGATCACTGGTCCACCCAAGATAAGTATAGATTTCATTCCCAAGTTAAACACTTTTTCTGAGATGATCCTTATTTGTTTAAGATATGTCCGGATCAGATTATCCGACGATGTGTTCCTGATCATGAGCAACATTCTATTCTCTCTTTTTATCATGATCATATATGTGGTGGATACTTTGGACCTAAGAAAACTGTAGTAAAGGTTCTCCAATGCGGATTTTATTGGCCCACTCTTTTTAGAGATGCTTTTGATTTTTGCAAAGCTTGTCCCGCCTGTCAGTCTTTTGGCCGTATCAATAAGAGGAGCATGATGCCCCTCAACCCTATTTTGGTAGTTGAGATCTTTGATGTATATGACATCAATTTTATGGGACCATTCCCTAATTCCTTTGGGAATTTGTACATACTTTTGGCTATTGATTATGTTTCTAAATGGATAGAGGCCATACCTTGTAAAACTAATGACCACAAAGTGGTGGTCTAGTTTCTAAAAGAGTATTTTTTTCCGCTTTGGTGTACCACGTGCAATAATTAGTGATAGGGGTACTCATTTTTGTAATCGGCATTTTGAGGCCCTAATGAAAAAGTATGGGATCACCCATAAGTTATCTACCCCTTATCACCCCCAAACTAGTAGCCAAGTGGAGGTCTCTAATAGGCAGATCAAACAAATCTTGGAGAAAACTGTTAATCCTAACCGTAAGGATTGGTCCCTTAGGTTCATTGATGCCTTATGGGCCCATCGGATTGCATTCAAGACCGACCTTGGTCAGTCTCCCTACCGTTTGGTGTATGGAAAAGCTTGTCACTTACCAGTTGAGTTGGAGCATAACGCCTTTTGGGCTATCAAGAAGTTCAACTTTGATTTGTCTGATGTGGGAATTCATCGTAGGCTCCAACTATCTGAGTTGGAGGAACTTAGGAATGAAGCCTATGAAAGTTTTAGGATTTACAAGGAAAAGACCAAAGCTTTCCATGATAAGCACATTCTGCGTAAATCTTTTACAATTGATGATAAGGTCTTATTGTACAACTCTCGATTGCATATTTTCCCTGGTAAGCTTAAATCCCGATGGGATGGCCCGTTTAGTCCATAATGTACATCCCCATGGGGCTGTGGAAATTTTGAACCCAGGAACAAGGGTAATTTCGAAAGTTAATGGTCAGCGTTTGAAACCGTTCCTCGAGTTTCCTATTACTGGTAGTGAAGAGGTCATGAATCTTCATGAACCTCTTTACATTGATGACTAACTTTTAATCAGGTATGACCCCCTTGCATTGTCTTCGTTTTTAATTCTTTCCATGCATTGAGGACATTACATGACTCAAGTGTGGGGTAGGGAAACCAGCTTCTGCTTTTTTCACTTAGTTTTATTTGTTTTTTTTTTAGCTTGCTAAAGGATGAAGTCCTACTTTGGCTTTTGGCTAATGATTATACCATTCGGTTGCTTCATTAATGTGCAAATTAAAAGTTGACTAAGGTACCCACCCATTTTGAACGTATAAAAACCCTGTTGAGAAGAAAGAAACAATCCTGTGTCTTGAGATGGGACTTTCTTTTGAAAAATAAGAGACCCCCGTTTTATGGTGTTGGACCATATGTAAGTCTGTGGGTTCCTTGTACTTTTGATTTGGAGTTGAGACATTCTTTTTAATTTAGCATGAGTTGACAAATGCACAATTTTAAATAAAATGTGAAATGTGGCATAAACAAGAATAAGAGTTGATTCCCTTAGAACTAGACAGGTCATTGTGCCTCAGGAAGCGTGGTGTCTTGATCGAAATTCCTAGGGAGAAAACTTCTGAAAGAACTTTAGCATCACTGTCTTTGTGGGCATATGCAAAAAGCGAAGCTATATAGTAACTTGGGTGTCTGGTGTTTGCTCCACCATGTCATTCAGGCCAAAAGTAGTGGAGTAGAATAGAATTTATTAAGCAAAAAAAAAAAATGTGCAAATGTCATTAGTGCTTAACAATATGTTTTGGTCAAAAACACTCTAACACCGTAGTCATTGGTTCCCTATTTCTTCACAAGTGGTTTTACCTTAAGATAAGGATGTTTTGGAAGAGACGAGGTAAGTTCCAAATTAAGAAATATGCTAGTGCCTGGAATTGATAAAGGGTAATAAAAATTCAAGCGTGGGGGTCCCTTGTAAGAAAAATTATCTTTGCTCCGGATCGGTATGAGCATTACCTTTAGCCAAGGTTGGGATTTATTTATTTTGAATGTTGGGTGTATATTCACTGCAAACACCCACGAGACACAACTCGTCCACTAGGGGTGACCTAGGGGTTTAAAGGTTTGTTGCACATGCTAAGTGCAACCGTGATTCCAACAAAAGTGAGTTAGGTTTTTTGTTTTTATTCTTTTTCTTTTTGTTTTGCTCGAGAACTAGCAAAGTCTAAGTGGGGGGAATTCTGATGAGCACATTTTATGTGAAATCTAGGATAATAAAGCATGCATTTTATATATTTATAATTGAGCTACCTTGGGTTTTACTCTCTTTTTGCAGATTTTGTATTTTAAAAACTTTAAGCATTATCGGGCGTCATATCTCTCCAACAACAACTACCTAGTGTAGTTGGTGAGCTATGGTGTGCAAAATTCCCTTGCTCACTAGGAGGTCTCAAGTTCGAATCTCATGGTTGTCTTTTTTTGGAGAATTTTGTTGAAGATTTCCTACTTTTCACTCACTTAAAGCACTGAGGGCATGGAGAGAATTTCCACATCAAATTAGAAGCAAGGAAAATCATGGGAGGGGTTTCCTGCGTAAGAAGAGAAAAAAAAAGGGGAGAAATAAATCTTGTCCAAATCTTCTCTCTTCTACATCATCACCAAAAGATTATTCAAATCACACAAAGCAAGAAGGAAAATCGTCCCTTGGAGAGAGAAAAATAAGAGACAAATAAATTAAACAAAAGGAAAGAAAATAAGCAAAAAAAAAATTATAGGAAATTTCTTCAAGTTTATTTCTCTTTTCTCTCCTCCACCTTAGCACTTTTGGTCTCAAAGATCTCACTACCAATTGTGGGTTTCTCCCTTTTAGGAAAGAGAAATTTGTTACCTTACCTCCCCATTCCCTATAAATATAACTCATGTAAGAGGAGGGGGGACAATTCATTCTTCTTTTAGGGTTTTTTTTAGTTGCTCTATCTCTTTCTCTAGCTCTAGTTTTAGGTTATGCTTTAAACACTTTTGTAAGTTCTTTTTATTTAATTAATGCAAGCACTTTTGTTTTTAGTTCAGTCTTTTATTTTTATCGTTTAAGCAATTCAAGTTGTAATTTTCAAGTTCTAGTTCTAGGCTTAGTTCTGGGTGACGAGAACAAGCTATGAAGCATGTCTTTCAAGTTTAATTTATTTTTTCTTCAGATTTGGTTTATTTTAGATCTGATTTTTAGTACTCGTAGTATCTCAAATCGATCAAGTTTTCAGTTCAAGTAAGTAGGCTCCTTCAGTAGTCTTCTTTCCCCCCTCTCATTCCCTCTTCTGACTACCCTTTCTTTCTTAATTTAGGATTTTAATTTCAGTCGTTACATTATTGATATCCCTTTCCCCCAAGGTTCATGGCTAGTGTATGTGTTGTCTTTGCCCCTTCTAGCCACAGAACCATTAATTTATTACTTTTATTTTAATTGTCTCTCTTTCCCTAAAGCCAAGTAGAGTAACCCTTGTAAGAGTGACTCTCTGGTCAGGTAGGGAAGCTAATATTATGATGCATCCCTCGGGCTAAGTAGAGAAACCTACTTGTGAGTCTCTCTCTAGCTTTATCCCCTTTCTTTTACTTTATTTTCATTTCAGCATTTTTTTCCTTTATTATTTTTTTTTAATTGCATCGGTTGTTTATTTTCAGTTATTTATTTATTTAATTTTAATTGCGTGGCTTGCTTCTTTAAATTCTTTGATGACGAATGGTTAGGACGTTATTTTAGATACATATGTTTAGGACGGTAATTAGAATTAGATCACAACCATTAATCAGTTCACTTTCGCATTATTAAAAGAAAAAATAAATAAAGTGGTTGCATCATAATGCGAAACTTGTTTGAGATTTTAAAGATCGAACACAGGGAGAGCAACCACTTTATTTATTTTTTCTTTTAATAATGCGAAAGTGAACTGATTAATGGTTTTGATCTAATTCTAATTATCATCCTAAACATATGTATCTAAAATAACGTCCTAACCATTCGTCATCTAAGAATTTAAAGACGCAAGCCACGCAATTAAAATTAAATAAATAAATAACTGAAAATAAACAACCCACACAATTAAAAAAAAAACAATAAAAGAAAAAAATGCTGAAGTAAAAGAAAAGGGGATAAAGCTAGAGAGAGACTCACAAGTAGGTTTCTCTACTTAGCCCGAGGGATGCATCATAATATGAGCTTCCCTACTTGACCAGAGAGTCACTCTTACAAGGGTTACTCTACTTGGCTTTAGGGAAAGAGAGACAATTAAAATAAACTAATAAATTAATGGTTCTGTGGCTAGGAGGGGCAAAGCCAACACATACACTAGCCATGAACCTTAGGGGAAAGGGATAGCAATAATGTAACGACTGAAATTAAAATCCTAAATTAAGAAAGAAAGGGTAGTCAAAGAGGGAATGAGAGGGGGGAAAGAAGACTACTGAAGGAGCCTACTTACTTGAACTGAAAACTTGATCGATTTGAGATACTACCAGTACTAAAAATCAGATCTGGAATAAACCAAATCTGAAATTTCAAGTACTAGAAAAAATAAATTGAACTTGAAAGACATGTTTCATAGCTTGTTCTTGTCACCCAGAACTATGCCTAGAACTAGAATTTGAAAATTACAACTTGAATTGCTTAAACAATAAAAATAAAAGACTGAATTAAAAACAAAAGTGCTTGCATTAATTGAATAAAAAGAATTTACAAAAGTGTTTAAAGCATAAAACTAGAGCTAGAGAAAGAGATAGAGCAACTAAAAAAAACCCTAAAAGAAGAGTGAATTGTCCCCCCTCCTCTTACATGAGTTATATTTATAAGGAATGGGGAGGTAAGGTAACAAATTTCTCTTTCCTAAAAGGGAGAAACCCACAATTGGTAGTGAGATCTTTTGAGACCAAAAGTGCTAAGGCGGATGAGAGAAAAGAGAAATAAACTTGGAGAAATTTCCTATAATTTTTTTTTTGCTTATTTTCTTTCCTTTTGTTTAATTTATTTGTCTCTTCTTTTTCTCCCTCCAAGAGACGATTTTCCTTCTTGCTTTGTGTGATTTGGATAATCTTTTGGTGATGATGTGGAAGAGAGAAGATTTGGACAAGATTTATTTCTCCCTTTTTTTTTCTTTTCTTACGCAGGAAACCCCTCCCATGATTTTCCTTGCTTCTAATTTGATGTGGAAATTCTCTCCATGCCCTTAGTGCTTTAAGTGAGTGAAAAGTAGGAAATCTTCAACAAAATTCTCCAAAAAAATATAACCATGAGATTCGAACTTGAGACCTCCTAGTGAGCAAGGGAATTTTGCACATCATAGCTCACCAACTACACTAGGTAGTTGTTGTTGGAGAGATATGACGCCCGATAATGCTTAAAGTTTTTAAAATACAAAATCTGCAAAAAGAGAGTAAAACCCAAGGTAACTCCATTCTAAATATATAAATGCATGTTTTATTACCCTAGATTTCACACATAAATGTGCTCATCAATAAGTCATGTTTTTGGAAGTCGATAGTAACTAGCGAAAGAATGGCGACGAGTCATTTCCAGAAACGGCGAAACAAGTTCTACTTGTTTTGCCTAGGTCGTTTCTTGAACCGTAAATAGGTAGAAATTTCATTCTATTTCTGAAAATAAGTGAAACGAAACAGTTTTATCAAATGCTTTTTGTTCAGTGTCTAGAAACGGCAGAAACGTGTTTCTTGAAACGTTATCAAATGGGCCCTAACTTACCAAGGTCCACTAAAGAGCAAGCCATGATTCCTCTTAGGTATCGACTTCTAACATCCTCAAAACATTATTATAATGGACAAGATACCCAATATTTAAGGCATTAATGGACCAATACCGTGATAGAGTCTACTCAACTATGGCTTATCCTAGGGGTGTAATGCAGCTGCACATCAAGAGCAGCCCATGTTGTGATGTTAATTTGGCTATGCGCTTTTGATTTTAGTGTATTTTCTTACAATAGAGTTGTATGGGTTGATTTTGTTAGTAGAAACTTCTAAATTAGTAAGGCTTAGGTCAGTTTTTGGTGTTCAAGACTCCTAGTTGTAGTTCTGTTCTATTTTTTAGTCTTTAGATAGACATGGAAGCCCCTTGTCGATTTTGGTTTAGTGATAATTTAGATACTTACGTAGTTACGTTCAATCATAAATAATGGATGAAAATAGATGATGTTGTACAAAAAATTAGGGCAGGGTGGATGAAGCAAAGAGGTGCATCAGGAATAAAATTTTATAGGGTAATCATACTACCAACAATGATGTATGGAGCTAAATGTTAGGTAGTGAAAAAAATATCATATGAACAAACCTTAGGGTAGCTGAAATGAGGATGATGAGATGGATGAGTGGTAAAACTAAAAACGGCAATATAAGGAATGAATAAATTAGAGGTAATTTAGAAGTAGCTTTGGTTCATGATAAATTGAGACAGTCGTTTGTGGCCTTCAAATGCTCCAGTATGGAGGGGTGATATAATTCAGATTGGAGGAACTGAAAGATCCAGGCGTAGGCAAAAAATGATTTGGGAAGTGGTGAAGAAAGACATGCATAGCTTAGGACTAATAACAAGTATGACTTTGAATAGATTTGATTGGAGAAAGAATTTCCATGTAGATAACTCCACTTAGTTAGGATGAGGTTGAGTTGAGTTGAAGTGTGAGAGTGTTTTCTCTCTCCCCTACCCGCTACCCCACGGTTCTCTCCTTCTTGCTTCTATAGATTCTCTCTTTCATCTCTTATTGTTTCAGTCACTCACCTCTTTTGCAGTAATACTCAGATCAGTTCTCAATGGTTGCAGGTCTGTTACTACCCTTCTATTCTTAGTTTCTTACTCTGTTTTCTCCTATATGTGAATCCCGAGATCAGAATATATTCGGTTCTTGTTCTCAAGTCTCAATTGTCATATTTTTTCTGTTTCAACTAGTAGAATTGTTTTTATATAGACAACTATGTTCTGTTAACCTCTTGCCTGTTCTTGAAATTCTGACCAAATTCCAGACCCTGGTCTCCCTCACCCCAATAGAGAACTGAGGTTTTGGTCTTGATTATTTCACATGATAGATCATTCTTCCTGGTCCACTCAAATTTAGTTTGGGTCTGATCTGACTCGTAAAATATATTCAATTTCTTCTATAATCCCTACCTTTGGGATATTGTTAATTTCTAAAGTTCATTATTAATTGTAAGTCTGTTTAGTCCTCAAATTAATTTGTTTTTTTTTTTCTCTGCTGGTTGCGTATATCAGCAGCTTCTTTGGTCCAAATTCCTAATTCTAGGGGCAGGATTATTGAGGCTACATCAGGGTGGCAGTGAGTTGGGTTGTGTTGGTTTCAGGTCATGTCAGAGCCAAGAGGACCGTGATGGGATATTAAATCGATCAAGTGGGTCGATCCAAATACTAATGAATGGGTCATGTTTGGGTCAACAAGAAATGGCATGGAGTACTATAAAAAATGACGAAAGGTGAGTTGGGTGAAAAAAAAAAACTGAAAATGTTTACATGGGTCATTTTAGGTTGGTCAGTATGACAAAATAAGGACCTTTTTTTGGTGTCAACTTCTTGCAGACCAAAATCCTGGACCAGATAATCTGAACAGAGTCATGTGTGACAGGTGTGTGGGTTGCATCAGTTCTTGCCACTGCTACCTTATCCCTTTATGTTCAAATCTATAAATAAGAAAAGACGAGAACTTGAGTCTAGAACGCAGAAATTCTAAAAACCTTTGCTCCAAACTTGGTTAAAACTCAACGTGCAACTTGAAATAAGGAAAAAGCCATAACTCACCTTACCCTCTTGTGGAGACTGAAGTACACGTTCTGCTTTTTTATTTGACAAACTTCATATTTTACCTTTCAATCATGCCCCTTCCTAGTTGATCTATAAATAAAAAATGTGTGAACTCCTAAAAGTCTTTCAATTGTGGAAGGTTCCCCACCTTCCCAATGTTAATTCGATTATATAACAAGAGAACTTGTGTAAAATCTTGCAGGTGATCCGCCGGTATTGGGAGAGGAATGATGTGAAGGGGGCCATTGCTGCGATGGAAAAGATGGGTGATCATGCTGTAAGTGTAGTGTTGAAGGTAATCCTGGGAACTAATTTTCTAGTATCTGTATCATGACATTGTCCGTGGTGCCATGCAGGTGCTTGCGGATGTAATCAGATTTTTTACTGAAAAAACTGATATAGTTACACTGGATATCTGCACATGCCTCTTGCCACTTCTCTCTGTTCTTCTTGAAAGCCACATGGATAGGTGAGAACTGAGCAGGAGACTACCATTGGTAATTTTGGTGTACTCGAGGTGTGCCTCAAGCCATGCATCTTGTGCCTTAGGATGATGTGCAACCCTCGTGCTTCATTATGTTATGCTTGGAACCTTGGTTTAAAGTATCTCCAATACCGATACGTATCTTAAATTTAGCCGACCGATACGATACATAGAATTTTTTAAATCCTTTCGTATCGATATATATCCTACAATACATACCAATATGCACCGATACATCATCGACACACACTGATACAATACGATACACACCGATATGTACCGATACTCTATGAAAAATATAAAATCTAGGTGAAATGTACATTTCGGTATGTATCGATCAATACGTATCAACATGTATCGGTCGGTACGTATTGTTGAGTATCGGTACGTATTGATGAGTATTGGTACATATCGATATGTACCGATACAGTGCACTACAGTCATATAATGGCCAAGATGGGTAATTTTTCAGAAAAACACAATTTTTTGAGGGGTTTTTGTTCCAAAGTTGCTGCCAGCCATATTTCTCTCTAACGAAAGTGGAATCAAGGTTGGGAACAAGGATTTTACATTTATGGGACAACTACAAATCTTGAATTCTTAGTGCGATACCCGCAATTTAGTGTTTATGCATAATACATGTTATCAATAGATTTTTTTAACAATTTTTTATGCAAAAATGTTTTAAAAAGTGTTGCCTATACATTTATGTGTGTATCTTTAGCGTATCTCCGATACGTTACGATACGATACCCTCCGATACGTATCTTAATTTTGGGCGACTGATACCGATACTTTAATCCTTGCTTGGAACTATTTCATTGAGATACATGCCTTTGTGCATCTTTTATGTACTCATGCGCCTTGATATTGCCTATCTGGTTGGGCTGCTCTATTCAAGCAACATGTAAGATCTTTTGTTCAACCAGAGCAGCATTGGGGTTTACTCTGGTTCGGCAAATAGTGCTTGATCTTCATTTTGCATATTATTTAGACTGGAGCTTAGGTTTAGATATCTTGCTCACTTATTGGTTATGTTGCATGGAGCTCGAGCTTTGTTATGTTTGGCGTTATTATATTCATTTGCTTTATTACTTGAAGGTTTTGTGATGTTATGGTCGTACTACGTTAATTAATATAACCTATTTGAACTTTCTTTGTGCATTATGCAAATTATATATTATTTCTGGGTGCTTTAATATTTGTTATTATATATGCGTATGAAACTGCACTTCATTCCAGCCTGGGGTGCACCTTGGTGCCTACTGTGCACCCCTTGCTTTAGTAACAAGCATTGCTCTGATGGTTAATCAACAGAAGCTAATAAAGTTGAGATCAGTCTGTTCGGTCAATGAAGGTGTGAAACCATTGTATGTCGTCAGTGTGCTTCTGTGCTTCATTTCAAATAGTTATTTATGAACTCATACTTTCTAGGGACTGGCTCATGCAACCATTCTTGTGTTTCTGAACTAGATTTTGCTTATTTCTTTCAGTATTTGACAGGGTATCCTATTTTCAGGCATTTAGGCATCTCCCTGGAAATGCTGCTGAAAGTAGTCAGAATCTATGGTTCTGTGATCAATTCCACATTGTCAGCATCGTCATCTGTTGGTGTTGATATCCAGGGGGAGCAAAGGTGTGCTTGGCTTTGCTTTATCTCTGTTTAATGAATGCCCTCGTAGTGATATATTAAAAAATTGCCGCTGAAAGGCTCTATGATGCTTGTGTAATTGGTTTCAGGCTGGAACGTTGCAATCTATGTTTTGCTGAGCTTGAAAAGGTTAAACGCTTCTTTCCTTCTCTTGTTAGGTGAGTATTCTTTCATTCAATTACTTTTTACCTTCTGCTCTGCCAGTTTCCATATTATCTTCTTTGTTTTCACAGAAAAGGAGGGTCCATTGCCAAGTCTACACAGGAGCTGAACCTAGCTCTTCAAGAAGTTATATAAGCCAAATGGTATTAGTATACATTGTGGGAATGCAATTTTTTGGCCTTCATTTTCTTGTGACATAGATTTAATGTTTCTTTTGAGGAAGCGGGATTGTGCATTATAAAGTTCTGAGAGGCTCCCCATTCGACTTCACATTTTTTCCAGTCATTTGTTTGTCTGATCCTGTATGTACATGCTAAGCTGGGTCATTAACTACTAAACACCACAGCTAACAGACCTTTTACAGCATACAAGCCACACGATTTTACAAACGTCTGGCCATGATGAATCCAGGTGGTGTATGATACCCTGACAGCATTGAGCTTTGGAGCTCGATCTATCTGATTGGTTCTGCTGTTTTATCAGTTTGTAACTTTCGGCTGCATGAGTGGAAGCGTGTACCATTTTCAAGATTTATATTGTATCATACAATGTATTCTTGTGTCAATTTACTGGAAAATTCATGAAATGCTTGGCTCTTGTGGCCATAAATGGGCATTTCCGCCCTTTTATGTCGATTTGATTACTACCACCACAATTCATTTTTTGAAGGGTTTGTTATCATTACTTATATTTATTTTGGGCCACATATCGCTCTTGGGTTGTGTGGCCTCCACACCAGTGCACAGGCCATTGGGGAGTGTGTATAGGTAGGGGTGTCAATTGGTCGGGCTAGGGCCGGTCTCGGTCGGGTTTAACCGGGCCTGATGGTGTGAAATTCTTTCACCGTGAACGTTCGTTTACTTAAATGGGCCTAGATTTTGGGTGCATGGTATGGTTTGTAATCAAACCGGGCGGTGTCGGGTTTTAATCGGGTTACGTTAAACGGGTTATAAATCTATTTAATTCTAAACAGGTTCTAAACGTGCCTATTCTAAAATCTTTTTTTCATTTTTTAAAGGGATTAAACTATTGACTTTAAAACTACTAGAAGATAACATTCACAATTCCGAAACCAAGGGAATCATGTCTTTAACAATTGAATGTCTCATTTAGCAAGATTCAAGGAAAATTATATATATATATATAGGGAGAGGGATAGGTATGCTAGCGTAATACCTAGGAATTAGGAATGCTAGCGGGATTTTGACCATAGGATTTGATCAATTTGAATTAAATCGTTGGATGAAGAGAAGATATACAAATTTTCAATCCACCGTTACACCTTTCCTCTCTCTCTTTCTCTCTCTTCTTGTCAGAAAAGTCATTCCTTTTTATTAGATCCAGTCGGAGAAAGTGAACTCCTATGGGATCCATCATCGACGAGCTTTCCAACCTCTCCTATGTCATGTCCCAGATCACCCCTAGCCGCTCAATTCTCTTATTAGGCATTGGCACTGACACCAGTTTCGACACCGTGCATGTTGATATCGAGCAACCACTGCCGCCGCTGATGGAAAAGATGTCCTGTCTGAAAGATGTTTTGGATAAGCTTAAAACCTAACCTTCTCTTTAGCAACCTAAGATTCGAGCATAACCAGTGACTTTTACAACAGAAATCTGAACAAATTTGTTACAGAAAGAGAAGAAAAAGTATGGGTGAAGCAAAAATCTAAGAAGAGTAAACTCAGAGGTAAACCCATTTACAGAGGAAAAAAAATGGTGATTTTTTTTCAAATCAAAGCCAAGATCTTGCAAAAAAGCCCACAAAAAATCAGAACTTCTTAACTAAAACTTTATTTCCCGACATAAATCAGTAGTGAAAATTCCATTTTTTTCAATTTTTAAATGCATTAAAAAATCTCAATATGTTAGAAATGGAAAGCTTCTCTCCTGTTTCTCGCATCGCCGGTTCATAGCAACAGTAGCCGCAACAACCACAGTCGGAGCAAAGGAAATCAAACAACCAAATAAGTCGACGGTATTCTCTCTTCGCTTCTTATTTGTCCCCCAAAAATTCTCGACATCGAAGCCCTGTACCTATCCCTCTCGATCCGATGGGTCTCATCATTCCCGTCGTCAGAAGATCCGTGTAGTGGAGCTCGTTGCTGAACATCAATCTCATTGTTCCTGCCGTCTCAACCTCTGCTTCCAAAGACAGAGTTGGGCAGGACCAAAACCAAGGTGGTGGTCAGAGGCGGTTTTGGCAGATCAAGGTGATGCCCAAGGTCAAGTTTTTCGCCGGCGTAAACCCACCAAAGAAGTTCTTCGGTGTCTACGACGGTCACAGTATAATGGCAAAGGATACCGTGGAGCGGCGATATTGGGTAGGTTCTATAAGACCTCGCCACATGAAAGGATGAGATTTTGTTTGTTTCATCTAACGGTTAAAATCCTGCTAGCATACATTATTCCTAGGTAATGTGCTAGCATATATATATATATATATATATATATATCCAAGGGAATCATGTCTTTAAAATGTATCTAAGTTGTAAGAATTACATTTTTTTAACAATTGAATGTCCCATTTAAAATGTGGATATTTTAGTCCTATATATTATTTACTCATATTTTGTAGCATTAGTAGTAAAATAGGTATTTAGGCATTTTTTAAGGGAGTCGGTTCTAACCGGCTTCTTAAGTGAGTCGGGTCGATCGGGTGCCCGATGGGCTAGTGGCTTGCACCGTGAACACCTGTTTAATAAACAGGCATTAAACGGGCCAGACTGAAGCCAGACTTGTTTATTAAACGGGCCAATTCAGGTCGGGCCTTAAGTGAGTAGGGCTTGGTCGGGCCTACCGATGCTAGCTCAGGATTGACACCCCTATGTATAGGTATCCACCCAGGGAGCAAGGCCACATTGGTGTCATTTCTTGGCACCCTGTGAGGGTGTAGCAGGGTGCGGCCGGATAGTGATATTTTCCACATTTATTTTTTGAATTCAAAAAAAAAAAATCATTTATTTAGGGATTCAAGGATTTAGATATCTCTTGCTCCCGAGGTGGGAAGTGGGGATATATTTTTTTTGTTGGTGGGAATAAAAAATTTATATTCAGAAGAAAAAGAAGAGAACAAAAAAGAAGAAAAAAGATCCAGAATTTTTTTTAATGAATAAAAAGTTAAATATCTTTTTATTTTTTTGAAAATTTATATCCACCACTCTTCGCTTTGCCCCAATTACATCACCTCCTGCAGTTTCGTTTTATACATTTAAACTCAACAAACTAACACCGTTCATTGGTTTGAGGTGTTTTTTTGTTAACCTGAACCTAAATTTTTTAAATTCCCACAATACCCTTCTTTCTCTTCGACATACCAGCGGAAAGGATGTGCGTTTAGAGAGAGAAAGAGAGAAGGGAAGAGATGGGAGAAGAGGGTTGGATGGATGGTGGAGATGGTTCGGTTCCTTGCTGTTGCTCACAAAGGACGGCCAGAGATGGGAAAGAAATAGAACTTCGGCCATGGTCAAAGATAGAGATCAGGTATGGAGAAAGGAGAGGGAAGAAGAAGAGAAGGTTCGGCCATGGCAAGAGTGAGTGAAAACAAAAGAAAGATGAAGGAGGGAAGAGTGGAGAGGTTCAGCAAGGAGGAAAGGGAAGAAAGGAAGGCGGCCGGGTGGTTTCAGGTCTGGAAGGAAGAAAAAGAAAGGAAAAGAAGGCGGCTTGCAGGTACAACAAAGGGAAAAGAAAAATGAGTTACAGGTACAGCAAAGGGAAAAGAAAAAGAAGAAGAAAGTAGGTTGCAGCTTCAGCAAAGGGAAAAAGAAGGGAAGGAAGAAGGGAAAAGAAGGTTGAAGGAGATTAGTTCAGCCAAAGGAAGGGACGCTGGGTGTTGGAGGAGAAGAGAAGAAGGAATAGAGAAGGGGAAAAATACATTAGGGCTTGATCAAATTATTGGGGCGTGTCGATTGTCGTCGCATTCGACTTCGACCCAATAGCTCAGTTCACAGGAAATTCAGGATGCCTAATAAGAATTGCTAGCTGGAACTAAAAATTTTCAAATAAACTGTTAATGAAGGTTAAACTCACATATTATAGGAAATACATGGACAAAGAACAGAGAAATTAAAGCTAGAAAAATGAGCACCGTTCCAGGATGTTATTAGGGCAAATGGAGGTTCGTAGCTAACCTAGTTGTGATTAGGAGTTAGGACAGATGGTGACCGTCTTCTTCAAATCCACCGGTGGGAAATATTAACAGCGTACGGAGATCGGAAGTTGCAAGTTGCTAGGGACGATCTACCATACCTGGTTGCTCTTGGACACCTCCCATTATCACTGGAGCGCTTTTCCGACGGAAACTTACAGGGAGACCTTTCCATTTAGGAACGGTAGTTACGTCTTTTTAATTTTTAAACTATCATCAATGAAACGGTTTTAGTTTTTTAGGATTAAAAGTAAAAAGTTTTTTAGGATTTAATGTAAAAAACGAAACTATAATATGTAATTGGGGCAAACGCGAAAGATGGTAAATGTAAATTTTTTTTTTTTTGGATACAAGAATAAATTGTTGAATATCAAAATAAGGGAAATAGAGGGGCTTCCCAAGAATGATGTGAGGAAGACAAGCATTAAGAGTTAGAAGACACTACCATTAGCTATAAATAACTTTCCCCAACTAACCGAAGGGGATTTCCCAGGGTGCCAATGGTCTAGCAAAAGCTAGTGGAGGTGCTGTCATCACGTATGGATTTAATAACCCCATTAGCAAGGGGTTTGAGCTTCCGGATCTTCCTCAATACCCAGAGGCATCATAGATAGTAAAAAGAATCCAAATGGAGTCATTGCGAGATGGATGAGAATAGATGAAATCAGCCCAAATATTTTTCTATTTAACCGCTAGTTTTCAAATCAATTTGAGGAGACTTGCATAATTGACATCATTAATTATTTCTAATCCAAGATCCCCTCATCTTTTCAGAGGCCAATAGTGGCCTAATTAATAGGGTGAAAGAATCTGGTGGCATCACAACCCTCCAAAGAAATGCACAATATGAGAGACTTCAACTTTGAAATGATGGATTAGGATAATTCAAAGATGCCAAACCAGTAGATTTAGGAAGATCCAAGAAACAAATCTAATCAAGTCTAGATGGCCAACATAAAAGAGAAGTTTTCCCTTCCAAAGCTAGAGTCTCTTACATAAGGTAAAGAGATACCATGCACCTTTTTTATGACCATTGTGCTAAAGCCTAGTGCTATTATAGTCATGGTTTTAGGTATCGGTCTTGGAGACTGATCTGTATCAACAATGGTCGAGTCTGATATTTGGCCAATATTGGATTGATGAATGGTTTGAATACATATGAAAATAGGGTATAATTGTCAAAATACCATTAAGAATTGGTATCTTTTAAGGCAAAACTATCTAATGTGATTGATATTGATAACCGTCATATTTGATATGTTATCGTTATTGATATGTGTTATTGATATCGATCTAGCTAATACCTGATACCTAAATCATGATTAATGGTTAAGTGGTTAAAAATGCCCTTTAGAGACTGTTAAAATAGAGGGGTGTGCCTCAACCTTGGGAAATAAAAATGCCCACCCTTCTTAGATGCTTTAAGCACAATTATTGGTCAATAATGGTGCAGGAGCACATAGTCAAGTAGCAATATTTCTTAGTAAAAATAAATAAATAAATAACATTACTATACAAAAGTCACAAAATGATCAATCCAATCCTTCTGTTCGATGCTTTACATATGTTTTTATTGGCCCGTCTCAGAGGCCACATAGCATAGCAGTGAAATTTTTTTTTTTCTTTCGGTTGAAAAAAGAAAAAAAAAAAATTGGAGTAAAAGGAAACGCCTTATGTTGAGACTTTGGACAGATTGTTCCCATTCACGTATGTTAACAAAAGGTATGGTTTATTTAAAAAAAAAAAAAAGTTAACACAAGTTGTGACTTGTGACAAAGAAACAATCAGATAATTTTTGGTAGAAAGATGGGTTTTTTTTTTTTTTTTTGTGGATAAAAAGAAAGAAGGATGGGCGTTGAAGAAAGACTAACCGAAGAGGCGCGTGTGCCCACCGAGGCACCGACGGCCACGTGAATCCTAAAGCTGTTCATCCATACGTGTCATTTCGTTAGACGCTGTTTCTGTACGTGGCGATGCGTTATCGTGACTAGCTTAATGACTGACGAGATGAGGAGAGAGGGGAACGAAAATATCTCTACCCTTCCGACTCCACGTATAGAAGATTAATCACATGTTCAAATTACACACTATAATTGTGGTCTATTGATTTTTCTTTTTCTTATTAATTCCTTTCGTTTCTGAATCCTGCAGGGCTATCACAGTCTGCTTGCGTGTGTTTGAATTGAGTAGCACCAGATAATATAATAATAATTAATAAAAAGAGGGCTGGGGAGTGGGAGTAAGGACAAGAGTGTTCTGAAACGTGGGAACGCAATGATCCGACGACAGTAAGCGCAGAGGAGTCTTCGTGCAACTAGTGGGAACATGTTGGTCTTTAGATGGAAACTTCTCGCCCTCTCTCGAACACCTACACCACCCTATCGAATATGCCCCTCTCAATTCTTGGCAGATACCAAATTCCCAAGACCCCACACGTTTTTGGGATTTAAGTAATTTTTTTTTCTTTTCAGAATTTGAGATTTAGTAATTGATATCAGATATAGAATTGGTCCCAGTTAAAATCGATTCATAACGGATGAATTTGCCATCATATAATGTGCAGGGTGATCTTTTCGCCACTATTGTGTTTGTGTGTGAAGGCATGTTTATAGGTAGTGATATTTTTCTCATAAAGAAAATAGAAAAAATAGTTCTTTTGGGGAAAAGAGGTGATTGATCCCATGTATTTAAACGCACAATTCTCCATACAAACCATTTTCTCTAAAAATGAATACAAAATTATAGTATAAATATGTGTTATTATGTGATAACTTGGAAGATTGTCAAAACTAAGGGTCCGTTTGATAACGTTTTTGCCGTTTCTGTTTCAAGAAACGGCAGAAACATAAATTTTCTTTTTTAGAAACAGAAACGGAATTGAAGGTGTTTGATAAGTCATGTTTTTAGAAGTTGATAGTAACCAATGAAAAAATGGCACAAGTCGTTTCCAGAAACGGTAAAACAAGTTGAACTTGTTTCGCTTGGGTCGTTTCTTGAACCATAAATAAGTAAAATTTTCTATTTCTATTTCTGAAAATAAGTGAAACGAAACAGTTTTATCAAACGTTTTTTACTCCGTTTCTGCTGTTTCTGGAAACATAAACGGCAGAAACGTGTTTCTTGAAACATTATCAAACGGGCCCTAAGCTTTGGTGAATGGGTCATGCTAATGGAGAATTGAAATCATTTTCCTGAGAGAGAGAGAGAGAGAGAGAGAGAGAGAGAGAGAGAGAGAGAGAGAGAGAGAGAGAGAGATGGTTAATCGGTGTCAGTTTCTACCTCTGGGATTCTAAAGGGATTGCTGAAGAAGAAAAGGAATAAATTGGCGAGTCCTGAGTTAAAAGGAAGAATGGATGAGTTTGAGTAAAAAGGTCAATTATTTATTTATTTATTTTTTAAGATCAGAAGGAAAGGATGTATTTGGAAATACCATGGAAAAAAAAAAAAAAAAAAAAAGAGGGCTAAAGAGTGGGGGACGGAAAGCTAGAAAAACACGCGGCGAAGTGTTCGGCTGATGCTATCTGAGACAGTTCAAACCTCTCACATCTCAAATCTATCAAAGGGAGTCCGTACTGAGTAGTTAGTAGTCGACTAGTAGTAGTAGTAGTAAGCAGTATCCGCGTCGCCTTGACCCATCGAAGACTCGAAGTTGAATTGGTTTAAGAGTGGAGTGAAAGTGTTTGATGTTTGAAGAAGACCAACCCACTTTGTCTTAACGCTCTCCTCCGTTTTGGACTTTTTTATTTTTATATCATTCTGGTGGTTTTATGAGGAGCTTTCTTCTTCCTCAATTTTCAGTATTTCCCCGTCCTTTGTCTAATTGTCTACCCCAGCTCGCTCGCTCGTTTAGCGTTCTTGAGCCCCCACTCCCAGTCCCCAAGCGTCACCGGCTAATGGTTTATTTCTAATAGTTTTCTCTTTCTCCAATGTTTTTTTTTCTTCGAATCGGCGAACATTTTGAATATTTAGTTAATTAATTAAAGTTGGAAAAGAGGATAATACAAATACATAAACCTTGCAAACAATCACTATCTTTCTGGGTAACTGTAGGGTGCTGAATTGCTGATTTTAACACCCCTTGGCCTTTCAAGATTTTAATTCAGTTTCACTTTTGGTTTCAGGCTTTCAGCTTCTGCCTTTCCCAGTTTCCCCCCTCACTTGATTTGGTCCTCACGATTCACAGGGAGAGCTTTCAGGAAACTTGTGGAGATTTCCCCTGATTCTCTTTCTAGTTGGCATCATTGATCTGCCCTGCCTTGCTATTTCTCTTCTTCTTTTTTTTTTGTTGAAGGTCGTCCTTAATTTCTCATTTTTCTGTTTTTCTTTGTTGGTCTTCTTCTTGTGCTTCTGCTACTTCGTTGGTCGGTGTCCTTGATCATCTTTGCTGGACAATTAATTTCTCTGAATTTACATTTCTTAGAGCTGAGTCCGTCCAGGAAAGAGGAGATAGTTGGTAATACGTACGTGTATGGTTACTTATCAACAAGGGTCGGAGAGAAAAAACAGGGGGGGGGGCTTTTTGAAAACAAGAGAAGATTTTGAATTCTGGGTGGTAAATTCTGAAGCGAGAAACTTAGGAGGCGGAGGAGGAGGGAGCAGCAGTGAGATTTGTGATTAGTGGGAGAGGGATTGAGAAGATGAAGACGCTTTGTCATTTACCAAAAATAGATTCAGAGCATACGGGTTAAGATTACGGGTCATAAAATCACTGAGCGAGATGGGCTGGACATTATTCCCTGTTGCTATGATCACCCAACCCTAAACAACATTGTATTTATAGCAACACCTCGCCACACCCCGTAGTCCCTTCCGCTTCAAACTCCACAGTCATTCTTCTCCTTCTTACTCACAAAAGAAGAGACTAGTTTTCACGACTGGTTGCAGAGGAACCACCATGGTGTCATCTTGCTGGAGATTGCAGCATGTATATCCTCCTGCTAAACATTCAAACCTGGAATGCTTCCTTCACTGCTTAACCCCCACTGTGCCTACCCAATTGCTACCAAAGGTGATTTTCTTATATTTATTTATATTTTTCGGATTGTTTTCCATGATTTTGATCATCAAAGTTTTTTTTTTTTTTCGTTTTATTTCTTTACGTAAAATGTATGTTCACTTCTATATCTGCGGATGCCATCCCCAAAGTTTCCAGTTTTTCCGCGATCGTCCTTATTGTAGTTGCTTCCTGTGAAATCTCTCTCTCTCTCTCTCTCTCTCTCTCTCNTTTTTTTTTTTCTTTCGATTGAAAAAAGAAAAAAAAAAAATTGGAGTAAAAGGAAACGCCTTATGTTGAGACTTTGGACAGATTGTTCCCATTCACGTATGTTAACAAAAGGTATGGTTTATTTAAAAAAAAAAAAAAGTTAAGCACAAGTTGTGACTTTGACAAAGAAACAATCAGATATTTTTAGTATAAGATGGGGTTTTTTTTTTTTTTTCTTTGTGGATAAATAGAAAGAAGGATGGGCGTTGAAGAAAGACTAACCGAAGAGGCGCGTGTGCCCACCGAGGCACCGACGGCCACGTGAATCCTAAAGCTGTTCAGCCATACGTGTCATTTCGTTAGACGCTGTTTCCGTACGTGACGATGCGTTATCGTGACTAGCTTAATGACTGACGAGATGAGGAGAGAGGGGAACGAAAATATCTCTACCCTTCCGACTCCACGTATAGAAGATTAATCACATGTTCAAATTACACACTATAATTGTGGTCTATTGATTTTTCTTTTTCTTATTAATTCCTTTCGTTTCTGAATCCTGCAGGGCTATCACAGTCTGCTTGCGTGTGTTTGAATTGAGTAGCACCAGATAATATAATAATAATTAATAAAAGGGAGCTGGGGAGTGGGAGTAAGGACAAGAGTGTTCTGAAACGTGGGAACGCAATGATCCGACGACAGTAAGCGCAGAGGAGTCTTCGTGCAACTAGTGGGAACATGTTGGTCTTTAGATGGAAACTTCTCGCCCTCTCTCGAACACCTACACCACCCTATCGAATATGCCCCTCTCAATTCTTGGCAGATACCAAATTCCCAAGACCCCACACGTTTTTGGGATTTAAGTAATTTTTTTTTCTTTTCAGAATTTGAGATTTAGTAATTGATATCAGATATAGAATTGGTCCCAGTTAAAATCGATTCATAACGGTTGAATTTGCCATCATATAATGTGCAGGGTGATCTTTTCGTCACTCTTGTGTTTGTGTGTGAAGGTATGTTTATAGGTAGTGATATTTTTCTCATAAAGAAAATAGAAAAAATAGTTCATTTGGGGAAAAGAGGTGATTGATCCCATGTATTTAAACGCACAATTCTCCATACAAACCATTTTCTCTAGAAATGAATACAAAATTATAGTATAAATATGTGTCATTGTGTGATAACTTGGAAGATTGTCAAAACTAAGCTTTAGTGAATGGGTCATGCTAATGGAGAATTGAAATCATTTTCCTTAGAGAGAGAGAGAGAGAGAGAGAGGGGGAGAGATGGTTAATGGGTGTCAGTTTCTACCTCTGGGATTCTAAAGGGATTGCTGAAGAAGAAAAGGAATAAATTGGCGAGTCCTGAGTTAAAAGGAAGAATGGATGAGCTTGAGTAAAAAGGTCAATTTTTTATTTATTTATTTATTTATTTTTTAAGATCAGAAGGAAAGGATGTATTTGGAAATACAATCAAAAAAAAAAAAAAAAGAGGGCTAAAGAGTGGGGGACGGAAAGCTAGAAAAACACGCGGCGAAGTGTTCGGCTGGTGCTATCTGAGACAGTTCAAACCTCTCACATCTCAAATCTATCAAAGGGAGTCCGTACTGAGTAGTTAGTAGTCGACTAGTAGTAGTAGTAGTAAGCAGTATCCGCGTCGCCTTGACCCATCGAAGACTCGAAGTTGAATTGGTTTAAGAGTGGAGTGAAAGTGTTTGATGTTTGAAGAAGACCAACCCACTTTGTCTTAACGCTCTCCTCCGTTTTGGACTTTTTTATTTTTATATCATTCTGGTGGTTTTATGAGGAGCTCTCTTCTTCCTCAATTTTCAGTATTTCCCCGTCCTTTGTCTAATTGTCTACCCCAGCTCGCTCGCTCGTTTAGCGTTCTTGAGCCCCCACTCCCAGTCCCCAAGCGTCACCGGCTAATGGTTTATTTCTAATAGTTTTCTCTTTCTCCAATGTTTTTTTTCTTCGAATCGGCGAACATTTTGAATATTTAGTTAATTAATTAAAGTTGGAAAAGAGGATAATACAAATACATAAACCTTGCAAACAATCACTATCTTTCTGGGTAACTGTAGGGTGCTGAATTGCTGATTTTAACACCCCTTGGCCTTTCAAGATTTTAATTCAGTTTCACTTTTGGTTTCAGGCTTTCAGCTTCTGCCTTTCCCAGTTTCCCCCCTCACTTGATTTGGTCCTCACGATTCACAGGGAGAGCTTTCAGGAAACTTGTGGAGATTTCCCCTGATTCTCTTTCTAGTTGGCATCATTGATCTGCCCTGCCTTGCTATTTCTCTTCTTCTTTTTTTTTTGTTGAAGGTCGTCCTTAATTTCTCATTTTTCTGTTTTTCTTTGTTGGTCTTCTTCTTGTGCTTCTGCTACTTCGTTGGTCGGTGTCCTTGATCATCTTTGCTGGACAATTAATTTCTCTGAATTTACATTTCTTAGAGCTGAGTCCGTCCAGGAAAGAGGAGATAGTTGGTAATACGTACGTGTATGGTTACTTATCAACAAGGGTCGGAGAGAAAAAACAGGGGGGGGGGCTTTTTGAAAACAAGAGAAGATTTTGAATTCTGGGTGGTAAATTCTGAAGCGAGAAACTTAGGAGGCGGAGGAGGAGGGAGCAGCAGTGAGATTTGTGATTAGTGGGAGAGGGATTGAGAAGATGAAGACGCTTTGTCATTTACCAAAAATAGATTCAGAGCATACGGGTTAAGATTACGGGTCATAAAATCACTGAGCGAGATGGGCTGGACATTATTCCCTGTTGCTATGATCACCCAACCCTAAACAACATTGTATTTATAGCAACACCTCGCCACACCCCGTAGTCCCTTCCGCTTCAAACTCCACAGTCATTCTTCTCCTTCTTACTCACAAAAGAAGAGACTAGTTTTCACGACTGGTTGCAGAGGAACCACCATGGTGTCATCTTGCTGGAGATTGCAGCATGTATATCCTCCTGCTAAACATTCAAACCTGGAATGCTTCCTTCACTGCTTAACCCCCACTGTGCCTACCCAATTGCTACCAAAGGTGATTTTCTTATATTTATTTATATTTTTCGGATTGTTTTCCATGATTTTGATCATCAAAGTTTTTTTTTTTTTCGTTTCATTTCTTTACGTAAAATGTATGTTCACTTCTATATCTGCGGATGCCATCCCCAAAGTTTCCAGTTTTTCCGCGATCGTCCTTATTGTAGTTGCTTCCTGTGAAATCTCTCTCTCTCTCTCTCTCTCTCTCTCTCTCTATATATATATATATATATATATGATTTCATCGGAGAATCTACTTCGCTTCTTCTTTATTTTACGATTTTAAGAATGCAAGTATGCGTCATGTGCTGTTTTATGCTTTTTTTTATGTTGCAGAAGCCACCCACTTCTTTGATTGCTTGACCTCTATGTGGATCTTTGTGAAGTTTCTACGCAAACCTTAAGATGGTTTCGGTTAATTTTTTTTTAAATAAAAAATTCCTTTGGAGGAGAAGTTGGGGGGGGGGGGGTGGGTATAAGAATCCTGTTGAGTATTCTATTTTGTTTTCTCTGTTCCGAAATCTACTCTTCCTGTTAGTTTGTGCGTGTGTGTGTGTGTGTGTGTTCTTGTTGAGATGGCTTCCATTAGATGTCTCGACATCCACTCGTCCTGTTGTTATTTTGTGCATAATAATGTGTGTTCATGTTGAGATGGTTACCTTTTATTGTTTTCAAACTGTATCCCGTCTCTCTCCTTCAATCCCTCACCCCCAGCTAATCAATATATTTGGAAAAGTGTATTCTAAAATTCTAATGCATCTTAGAAGTAGATTCTCAAGCCTCAGCAACCAACATCTTGCATAACAAGATTTTATAATTTTTTTGAAAATTGTACACCTGCAGATAGCCTGTTTCTTTCTTTGTGTCTTAGTCTTCTCTTCTATGGTTGTCTCAATTTTATTTTTTGATTTGTATGTTGCAAAGACCTGCGTTCGAGATATAAACAGCCTATGGCAGCCTCTTGGTAAGGATACAATTGAATACTTCAGCTTGGGAGATCTTTGGGACCAATATGATGAATGGAGTGCATACGGAGCTGGTGCCCCAGTTCTTCTGAAGAGTGGTGAGACTGTTGTGCAGTACTATGTTCCATACCTCTCTGCCATACAGATATACATCAGCAAATCGTATGTAACTTCCATGTCCCTTGTGAAATCCGTCTTAGTGCCCTTACACAACTTGATTATTGAAGACAAGGAAAATTGATTGTGCATGCTTGTGTCTCTGTTCTAGGAATCCTAAAGAGGAGACTGATGTGGCGGGATTCGAGAGTGATTCTTGGAGTGAAGACAGTGAGAGCGACAAGCTTTCAAGGTCACTGAGCAACAACTCAAGCAAAGGTTGGGATGCTGGTTCAGAAGATTCAAGCTTCGACCAGGAGGGTTCATTGCAAATGAAGGACCGGCTTGGCTACCTCTATCTCCAGTATTTTGAGAGTTGTGCTCCATATGGAAGGGTTCCCCTTATGGACAAGGTATTGATCCTAGTACTCATTTATGTTGTACGTATGTGCTGTTTATTGTTCTTGAGTTTTCAAATTGAAGAATGAATGACTACTTGTAAGGGTCATGGCTAAATTTTATTTGTTATCTAAATTCAGGTCACCGCATTAGCTCAGGTATACCCGGGCATTCTCTCATTGAAGAATGTGGATCTCTCTCCAGCTAGTTGGATGGCAGTTGCATGGTACGCCATTAATTCTTGTATATGTGGTTGCCTTGTAAAATTTATGATAAATGCTAACTAATAAAAATTTTCATGGAATTGAAGACAAATCCAAATTTATCCCTTCATAACCGACCAACTGAAGTGCCTGGCTGGTAGATGATTAAGGAACTAATGATTAATCAAACAGATGAAAATTCCATAGCTGTTGAAAACTATTCCAAATTTAATATATCAGACCCAAGTTGCTTGTCTTTACTGATATAGTAGATATGTTATTCTCTTGCAAGCTTTTGGATGAATGATGCCCATGTCATTTTCAGCATGTATCTGGTAAAAAGATCTCAAGTTTACCTGCCGGATGGATAGTTTATGGAACCCAACTGCTAGTTATTTATGGGAAGTCTGTTGGCATTTTGATTATAATTGGAGAAAGTGGATGATTATTCAGGGCCAACTCTAATGCTATCTAGTATGGCTGTATGGCCTCTATAATCCAGTGCCTGTCATGGAACCTTGAGTACCAGGTATTCTGTGGATCATAAGGGAAGACATCAAAGTAGTCTCTTATTTTAATTGCTGTGTGAGAACATTCTGGAACTTCCAGTGCCTGTCATGGAACCTTGAGTATCAGGTATTCTGTGGATCATAAGGGAAGACATCAAAGTGGTCTCTTATTTTAATAGTTGTGTGAGAACATTCTGGATTTTTTTTTCTTCTTTCCTTTGCCATTTTTTTTAATCTTTTAACGTTCCAAAAGGGACAATGTTTATTGAGGACCTGTTGTCAACCAGGCTTCTCATAAATGTCTGAACCCACCTAACCAGAAGGGTACAAGGTTCGCTTGTGATCCGGGTGCCATTGCTTTTCGTCTTCTTCATAAAAGTTGATCACTCTAGGAGCTGTATACCTGCCTGCCTCTCTTAGCTAAAGCATCATTCCCTAAGTCGAAACTCTTATATGTCAATAGAGAAAGCAGTTTCATAAATAAAGCGAGACATTAGTTTTCAGTCGGAAATCGAATAAATAAAGCTCACTTTAACCAATTCCATGATGCGTCTGGCCGGCATTTAAAAAGAATGAGTTGATATTCGGGAATCATAAAAGCAGTCGATGCCCATAGCAAGCAGACATTTATTTCACCATTCTTGTCATTCGCTAAAATGAGGGTCTATGCCCTGTAGAACACCGTGCCTTTCAACCTTTGACCAAGCATCCCGTGAAAAAAAATGGAACTTATTTTCTTAGCTGGGACAAGGATAGGATGAAACTTCGAACGATTTTGGCCCCCCCCCCCCTTTTTCTACCCCAGCCCCATTTTTTTCTTGCTTAATCTAACTTTTCAGTAAAATATTTCACTGCATCAAATTAATCTTTGTTGAGCTGGTTTTTCTTCTTCTATCTTGGTTTTGAATAGCTTTTTTTTTTTTTTTTCGAAAACTTTATTCTTTACTTCTGGTTAGGTATCCTATTTACCACATTCCTACAAGGAGAAACGTGAGGGGATTGTCTGCTTGTTTCCTGACTTATCATACTCTCTCATCATCTTTCCAAGGTATGTCTTCAATTTTATATGAGCTCACATTTAAGGACAAAAGAAAAGCCGGATTTCTACTTTTTCTTTCCTTAGAGTTGTATAACATTCTTGTAAAGATGCTTGAATGATGGCTGACACTGATTGAATTGGTTAATATTGTATAATTAGATGGCCATAGAAGGAAAAGTAAAAATCTGTATGGACTACCTAGCGCAGTTGGGGAAGCTGTGGTGCGCTAAGCCCACACTCACCAGGAAGAGGGTTCAAGCCTCCTGGTCATTACCTCTCCCCCCCCCCCTCCCTCTCTCTCTTTTTCTATGAGTAGGTACCTATTAAGAAAAATGTTGGGGCTTTACTTGTGTTTGTGTTGATTTTCTGTAAGATATGGTCTTGTCATTCTTTGATTTTAGCTTTTGAATCTTCATATTTGATATAGGCTTTTGAGTACATAAGATCCTTTTGACACTTATATTCTCTATTTTCATTTTGATTGTTGAACAAATGAATCATGTTTGTTGGGTCTCATCCTCTTCCTTTGTTCTGAATTGAAGGTGTTACCATTTCACTTTCCTCCAAATATTAAATTTTATAAATTATTCTACAAAATCAGAATTAATATTGAAAAATATTTTTTTCACCGGACGTTTAACAAAATCTTTGGGTTTCAATGATCCAATCTTTGATCTAATGGCATCCGGTGGCTGTCCGCCTTCCCATATTTGCTTGTTAAATTCAAATCCTTCTTTTTTCCCCCATAAAATCACCTCAACATTTTTTTTTTTTCTCTGTACCATTTCATAGAATGTAGACATAGCAATTTTTAATCAGTTACTGATCCTGAAAGATACAAATTTTCCAACAGATTCATTTGATACAAAATTGCCTAATGTCATTCAACTTTGGCTGATTGTTCTAAATTTTTTTTGAATATTTCAGTTTTCTTCGAGTTTAATCCATATCAACCAACTATAAAGATGTCAGTTGGTAGATGTTAATGATCTGGTGTTGATAGCACTGTTGCATGTCCCATGTGAGAGCCTTGTCCAGAATCTCCACTCAAGTTGGTGAAGATATTTTAGATATTTTCTGTGGGCAAAATTGTGTTTTTCCCTCGAAGTGCTGATAATCACAATTACTCTTTGTGATTGTGCTAGTATATGATGGCTTGTGGAACCTAGGTTCCCCAGCCCAACCCCCTGGTTGCTCTATTTGGTGTTCTTTGTTATGAGACTATTTTTCAGTGGAACACATACACATTGATGTTTTTCAATTTAGTGGTCAAGTAACCCAAGGTTAGGCAACTATATCCTGCGTTCATCGTGCAAAGTTACTTTTTTGATACTAAATTTGGACAGTGGCGGCATATATTGCCAAGTTGCACAGGAAAACCTTGGACTGATAGGAATCCAAAATTTTGGCTACTGAAATTGATTGGAACCATTTGTTACATCCTTCTGTTATTCAACACCCCTTGGGGTGGGTGGAGGTAGGGTTCTTCGTTACATGTGCCTTCTTCTTCCAGATTTTTGGTATCTACCTTTCTGTATGTGTGAGTTCTATGAGAGTTCCATGATTTTCTACACAGTGGATTCTTGGATATTTGGGTCACATGCATCAGTCAGCTAAATCAACAGTTTCCATTCCTTGGAAGAGAAATTCAGTAGGCTTTCAATTTTTATTCTACCCTTTCTAAGCAGATAGTCTAGGCGGGGACGAAGTACTTGTACCGTTATTTTTTGGGATTGAGACCATAGCCCAGTCTGATGGTGCATTCTTGGAGGTTTTATCCCAGTTTACTTTCTAAGCAAATGTCACATTTATATGAGTTTATTATGTCAGATTCCAGCCCAAAAGATTCACAGGCATATGAAGACATGGATATCCCTCTCCTAACTGATGTGGGATCCTAACATATTGTGGTCTTACAATGGTGTGGCATTTGCAGATACCATTTTGGAGGATAACAAGGAGACAGTAACCTGTTCTTCCCCAGAAGATGGAGGGAAATCAAAAGGAAATGACATTGGTAGGATATCACTGCCACCCTTTGGGCTGGCCACTTACAAGATGCATGGAGACCTCTGGGTCAATCCTGAAACAGCAGACCAGGAAAGGATCATCTCTCTCCTGAGTGCTGCAAATTCCTGGTTGAAGCAGCTCAGAGTTCAACACCATGACTATGACTACTTCGTAACTCACTCCTTTGGTTAAATGCGTCTAAATGATACGCCCTTCTGTTAGTTTTGAATGTTCGCGACCACCAACTTTGACTTTCTCCTGCTGTAGCTTGGACAAAACCAAATTATATGAGCTTTACTGTGTTGCTAAGTTAGTCTTATGGCTGACCTGAGAAGATTGAAAGGGATGCATGGATTTAGAAAGCTTAACAGGGGAGTTTTTGTGGATTGAGTTGTTTTGCTAGATGCTCTCTCTAGAAAGTAAAATTTTGTTATATATGTTTATGTTCCATCTCTTCTGGTGTGGAAGAACAATCTTTTTCCATTTTGTTTTACATGTATATATCAATGATCTCAGTTCTGTGAAGTTGTTTCTTGAATGTAATCCATCATGATTATTACTGGTAGTTCCTTTGGATACTAAGAGGTTGCAGTTGAGGGAATATTTGACTGCTGGTTTTCCTAGTCCTCGCAAAGATGAGGGATTTCTACATTTGTATGAGGATGGGATGTTTCATTCCCATCCGAGTTGTTACCATTGTTGATCACTGGATTTCAATTTTCAACTACATACATAAACTAGACTGATGAAATCGATCCAAGTTCCCTTCTAGGGCTTCCAAATTGAATGAGACCTTGAGGTTGCAGTCGTAATTCCTAGGCCTCGTAGATTCAGCCAAGCACCATTCCGGAAAATATATGTTATTCTAGTATAATATATTCTAAACAGCGTTGTGCGGTAGTCTTAGAATTAGACCTGGTTTATGGTTTATGGTTTATGGTTTATGATTTATGGATTTCGGTTTTTGATTTCAGTCTCACATCAGGAGGTGACTTTGGGAAGGGGGCATTACCTTAGGACGAGGACTACAATCACTCTCAGGCGAAGTGTTAGTTCCGAATCTTGAGAGGGAAAGACGAAGGATCAAGAGAGATCTGTACGGTTGTATTGGGAACAGGAAACAGTAAAGCAGAAACAATAACAATAGGACTGTGTTTGGTAATTAAGGAAAAAAAAAATGGTACGAAAGACATAATAAGAAATTATACAATGAATTTTTTATATGTTTATCTCTTTTTTAACATTCGAATATTTTTGAATGTTAATTTTTTCTTTTCTTGGCTTCCAAAACATAGTCTAGAAGAAACAGATCCAACAACTTTGTGAATGAAATTCTGATTGAAGGTCACTTTGAAGTAGCCTTAAGTTTTACTTTAAAAAGGTAGGCCTCTTTAAGAAATCAACATCAAAATCAATATTTGAAATCAAAGGTGTGTTTAGAGAATACCATACAATTGTCAAATTTGGAATCTCAGATGTAAACTCATGGTAAAATTGAAATCCCATCGATTATGATATGTGCAAGAACAACTGTATATGTAAAAACTAAAAACATTTAAGCTGGGGACGATCCCACTATGGTACCTACGCTGCTAAAAGGTAAAAATTGTTGATCTTAGTGTTGGTGTATGATGTCTTGTATTCTGTCACAGTTTAATCTAGGAATAATAGTGCAACACCTCGACAAGCAGGACGGTTGTCCCACTAGCCGGTTAGTGAGCCATGGGGGTTGCAAGGGGGGGCAGGAAGCCCCCCTGTATAGCAGGGGGTGTAGGGGGGCGCAGCCCCCCGCTCGAATTTTTATTTGAGGGCAATGTGTGTACTTTTTGGATTAGGGTTTTTTGCTATATATTTATAGCGAAAGTTTCTTTCTCTATAATGCAAGCAATACTGAGAGATGTGAGGACGAGCGTTGTAACCCTATTCTCCATTAATAGTGAAGCAGGATTTCATCTCATCGGGGACATAGACAACTTTTTCGAACCTCGTAAAATCCGTGTACATTATTTGTTCTATTTTTTCATTATCTTCTGCATCGTTTTAGAGTTACGTTTTCTACAAATTGGTATCAGAGCTCTAGGTTTCTGTTCTTCTAGGGTTTACTATCACGATGGCAAAAAATGGATCGAATGTCAAGTATGATATTGAGAGGTTCAATGAGAAGAACAATTTCACTCTCTGGCGTCAAAGGATGAAGGATCTTCTGATACAACAGGGTTTGACGAAAACGTTGTTGGGGAAGTCGAAGAAACCTACAAAAATTACTGATAAAGATTGGGAGGAGATGGAGGAAAAGGCGATAAGTCTTATTTGATTGAATCTCTCTGATGATGCCCTACAATATGCTATGGGTATTGAATCTGCACCACAGTTATGGGCGAAACTTGAAAGCATCTACATAACGAAATTCTTAATGAACAAGTTGTTCGTGAAGAAGCAATTGTATTCTCTACAGATGGAGGAAGATACAGATCTATTAGAGCATCTTAATATGTTTAATCAGATTGTAAGTAAACTTGCAAACTTGGAGGTTAAGATCGAGGATGAAGACAAAGCATTACTGTTGTTGTCGTCGTTTTCAGAATTATATGATCACATGGCAACGAATCTCTTGTATAGGAAGGAGACCCTTGAGATGCATGAAGTCGTAGCTGCCCTCATGTCCAATGATACAACGAAGAAGGTCAGTAGTACGAAATCTTAAGGATAAGGTATTTTCTGAGGTGACAATAAGCAAGAAAGAGGGAGATCAAATCATAAGGGATCTGGAAAGAATCGATCGAAATAAAAAGGGGCAAAGACAAAGGTCTCTTATTACTATTGCAAGAATGAAGGTCATCTGAAGAGAGAGTGCTTGAAGAGGAAAGCGGACGTGAAGAAGAAAAATGTAGATAAGGCATCTGAGGAAGCTAGCATGGGTAACAGTTTAGATGGAGATGTACTCTCTATATCATCAGTTAAGAATCAACATTCTGATTCTTGGATTTTAGATTCTGGATGTTCATATCATATGTGTCCATAAGGATTGGTTTGATACATATCAACCATCTAATGGTGGATCTATCCTAATGGAGAATGATGTTGTATGCAAGACTATTGGAATATTCACTATTAAAATCAAAATATTTGATGGGATAGTAAGAACTTTAGCAAATGTGAGACATGTACCAGAATTAAGGAAAAACTTAGTATTTTTGGGGGCACTTGACACAAATGACTGCAAGTACATAGCAGAAGGTGGAGTTCTCAAAGTTATTAAGGGTGTCATGGTTGTTATGAAAAGACAGCTAACTGCAAACCTATACAGACTCATAGGGAGCACAGTTATAGGTGGAGCATCTGTGACTATAGATGCAGGATCTGATACAGATGATACCTATGTGTGGCATATGCGGTTAGGGCATATGACAGAAAGATGATTGATGGAGCTTTATAAAAGAAAACTGTTAAAGGGAGTGAAAACTTGTAAACTGAACTTCTGCAAGTATTGTGTGTTCAGGAAACAATGCAAGGTTGGTTTCAAAATTATAAAACATAACAGTAAATGAGTCCTTGATAATGTACACAGTGATGTATGGGGTCCTTCAACAACAAAATCTAAAGGTGGGGCAGAATACTTCATGACCTTTGTTGATCATTACTTAAGGAAAGTATGGATCTATTTCATGAAGCATAAAAGTGAGGTGTTCACTAAATTTATGGAATGAAAGGCTGAGGTAGAAAGGAAGACATGAAAGAAAATTAAGTATTTGAGAACAGATAATGGAGGGGAGTACACGGACAAGCCGTTTCTAGAATTATGCAAAACTGAAGGGATTATACATCACTTCACGGTTCTAAAGAAACCACAGCAACATGGTGTAGCTGAAATGATGAATAGAACACTTCTAGAAAGAGCTTGGAGTATAAGGCTGAATGCAGGGTTGAACAAGAGATTTTGGACAGAAGCAATAAATATGGCATGTGTCCTCATCAACAGGTCTCCATCAAAGGCGATTGATTGTAAATTTTCTGAAGAAGTATAGACAGGAAAACCAGTAGATTATTCTATTCTAAAAATATTTGGTTGTCTAGCCTATGCACATGTTGAGAGTGAGCAGCGTTCCAAGTTAGACTTAAAGTCTAAACAGTGTATATTTCTTAGTCTTAAGAAAGGCTTAAAGGGATTCAAGTTGTGGGATCTAAGTTCATAGAAAATTGTAGTTAGCAGGGACGTTGTGTTTGATGAGTCTCATATGGTGAAGTCAAATTATAGTTTACAAACAGTTGATGAAAATAAAGAAGGTTCTATTGTGCAGGTGGAGTTGGGTGAGTCAGAAACAACAAGAGAGAATGAGTCATCAAGTGACTTACCAGGACAACGGGAAGCAATAGAAGTTCCCTATACTGTGGCAAAGGGTAAAGGGAAGCATACTCATAAAGCATCTGTGAGATACGGGTTTGAGGACATGGTTGCCTATGCCATCACTGTAGGTACATGTGATTCATCTTCCTACCATGATGTTTTGAGTGATGCACATCATGATAAATGGATGACAGCTATGATGGAGGAAATGGAGTCTCTATAGAAGAACAAGACTTGGGAGATTGTGGAAAAACCCAAGGGAAGAAAAATGATTGGGTGTAAATGGGTATTTCATAAGAAAGAGGCAGCATCTGAGAAGGAGCGTGAAAAGTATAAGGCCAGACTTGTAACCAAGGGCTATGTACAGAAGGAGGTGATAGACTACAATGAAATATTCTCTCCAGTGGTGAAATACACTTCGATTAGGATACTACTTGCTTTGGTGGCCATGTATGATTTAGAGTTTGAACAACTTGATGTGAAGACTATATTTCTTCATGGTGACTTAGAGGAACAGATTTACAGGGAGTAACCTGAAGGTTTCAAGGTGCAGGGAAAGGAAGATCATGTCTGTCTGTTTAAGAGGTCGCTTTATGGTCTTAAGCAATCTCCTAGGCAGTGGTACAAACGCTTTGATTCACATGATGAAGAATGGCTACACAAGAAGTGAGTATGATAGTTGTGTTTATTATAAAGTGTCAAGTGATAGTTTTATTATTTTGTTGATGCTTTATGTTGATGACATGCTCATTGCTGCAAAGAACAAACATGATATAGTCTCTTCGAAGTCTTTGTTGAGTGCTGAATTTGAGATGAATGATTTTGGTGCTGCTAAGAAGATCCTTGACATGAAAATCCTTAGAGATAGAAATGCAGGTAAACTTTGGGTAACTCAGAAGAGGTATATTGAAAAGGTGCTAGAGCATTTCAATATGGAAAATGTCAAGCTGGTTAGCACTCCGTTAGCTAGCCACTTCAAGTTATCTGAAAGGGAATGCCCTACAACACATGAGAAGGTGGAGCATATATCTCAGGTCCTCTATGCTAGCGTAGTTGGGAGTCTCATGTATGCTATGGTTTGTAGTAGACCGGATTTGTCTCATGCAGTCAGTGTTGTTAGCAGATACATGAGTAATCCAGAGAAGGAGCATTGAAATACAATTAAGTGGATCTTCAGATATTTGAGCAAGACTAAAGATATAGGTGTTATGTTCAGTGGTAAGGGAAGTTCCACAGAATTGGCGGGTTATGTTGATTCTAACTATGCCGGTGATTTAGACAAGATGAGGTCTACCATAGGGTATGTATTTACATTGGCTGGTGGACCTATATCATGGAGGGCGATGCTTCAGTTTACAGTTGCATTGTCTACTACAGAGGCAGAGTACATGATGGTAGTTGAGGCTGCCAAGGAAAGAGTCTGGTTGGCTAGATTGGTTCGTGAGTTGGGATTAGAGCAAGGAGGTACATTGTTACATTGTGACAGTCAGAGTGTCATACATCTTGCAAAAAATCAGATGTTTCATGCAAGGACAAAGCATATTGATGTGAGATTTCACAAGATTAGGGAGCTTGTGTCAGAAGACAGTATTCACTTGAAAAAAATTCATACAGATCTCAATCTTGCAGATATGTTTACCCAGTCAGTTACTACAGAGAAGTTCGAGTCCTGTTTGAACTTAATTAATGTTACTCATTGTTGAAGATGAGGGGCACACCAAATAGGTGCAGGTTTGTACATCTTATGAGGTACGAGGATGAAGACGTCTACAGGTTATCTTTACAGGAGGCTCGATAGAATTCAAGTCAAGGTGGAGATTGTTGGTGTATGATGTCTTGTATTCCGTCACAGTTTAATCCAGGGAGTACTGGTGCAACACCTCGATAGGCAGGACGACGGTCCCGCTAATCGGTTAGCGAGCCGTGGGGGTTGCAAGGGGGCAGGAGGCCCCCTGTATAGCAGGAGGTGTAGGGCGCTCAAATTTTTTATTTGAGGGCAATTGTGTACTTTCTAGATTGTGATTTTTTGCTATATATTTGTAGGGAGGGTTTCTTTCTCTGTAATGCAAGCAATACTGAGAGGTGTGAGGACGAGCGCTGTAACTCTATTTTCCATTGATAGTGAAACAAGATCTCATTTCACCAGGGACGTAGGCAACTTTTTCGAACCTCATGAAATTTGTGTGCATTATTTGTTCTGTTTTTCCATTATCTTCTACATTGTTTTAGGGTTGTATTTCTACACTTAGCATTGGAAGTGGTGAAGAAGGTTAATCTTAGCATAGAAGTGGTGAAGAAGAACTTCTTCTTCCTTTTAGAACAATACATAGAGAAACCACTGGCACAGGAAGTAGCTAGTGTTAGTACAACTGAGACTCTGAGAGGTAAGTTTAATGAAAAACCCTCGCATGATGCAAATTAAGGGTTCACGGTAATAGACAAAACCCTGAACCTTTGATTAGCACGCATGATAAAGGGTATTTTTTATTCTATGTAAAAAGGGTGGGAATAGTTAATGAAATGATATAGGAATTCAATCACCAACGGAGAGGAGATCTGTGGCTACTAATCTAATATCTGATCTTAGGATTAAGATTTTCCTTTATCACTTGTGATATGACTTTAATATGTGATCTTCACCGTGAGTCCGTGAGTAAAGAGAAACCGGGTCCCTATTTCTTTTGTCATTTCAAATGAAAAAGCAGAAACTACCAAGCGTGAGTTTCAGGCTGCACTTTATTCTGATTGTTTAGTTGATACCATTTCCTTCCCATGGATTTAATGCGACACGAAACTCCAGTGGTTAATGGTTATCCTTAAATATTATTAAAAAAGTTGCATATTTTCAAGAGGATTACCCACTTGGACGTCGCCTTAGACGCTGGACCATGGAGTGAGGAATTAGATAGTAGATACTATTTACACTCTATTTCACTATATCTGATCGATAATAAGGAATTTGTATTAAAGAGATTGATTCAAGTACAAGAGTTGAATTGATCAATAAGATTGATTAATACATACCAATGTGAGTTGGTTTCAAGAAAAATTTCAATCAACTTAACTGATATTGAAGAGCTTATATTCAAAACTGACCGGTGATAGATTTTGATTTTTCGATAAATTTTATTGATTTTAATTTTTTGATAAGGCGTTATAACCAATAAGGGGTGATAATTCAATAATAATCCTATTAAGGACATAGAAGGTGTGTTCCTAAAAAGTAATGTAACCCCTACACTAATGCATAGGCCAATGGGAGCACTAATACACGTATCAATATATGTGGGATTTATGCTTTTCATTAGGGGTAGGGTTGTCATTTTGACCTTCCATTGTGTCTAGGCGTAGGAGTTTCATTGTCTTTTCCCCTTTTTTTTTCCCATAAATTGTTATAGTTAGTAAAATTCAAGATATATGTTGTCAATTTAAGATGCAAAACGAATTTTGTATATATATATTTTGGTAAGAATATTTCATATATCGATAATCAATAAGAGACGATATTCACATCCAATTAGAGATCAAAAGCCGTGATCTGTTGTGAATCGGTTTACCAGACCCGGCGATTATCATCCCTCCTCAGTTCGTAATTTGTCCATACACCGTACTCGTTGACGTAATGCTGCGGCCTGCAGACTGCAGCCTGCGGGGCTACGGTCTACGAGGATCGTTCTCTCTTCTCCGAGACGTTAACAACTTGAGTAATTAACCCAGATGGCACAAATGATGAAACGAAAAAAAAACTGAAAATTAAAAATAACTACTCTCTCTCTCTCTCGTATCTGTCAAGTCTATACCAGTACTTCGTACCCCTCTCTCCTTACCCGCTTCTTTCTTCTTGCTTCCTCTGCATTTATTTTTCTCTCTCAAAGCGAACAGGTACTCGATTCTTTCTCACTTTGGCAGTTTAGTCCAGAATTTGCAGAGACTTGCAGCTTCCTTTCCTTTCTGAATGGTATCTGATCCCTTCGTTCTTCATTTGATTATGATATGCTATTGTGCGCTCCATTTTTTCAATAATTGACCCTTGATTGCCCCGGCCATAGTTAATTCTACCACCGTCATGGTTGTTCTATTTCTGGGTTTTCTTCTCGGAGCCCTGACCATTATCGTCGTCGAAGCTCTGGTCTTCCTTCACGTCTTCAGTCGGTTGAGCTCAAAAAATTCAATCGGACCGGCGGAATCTCATGTGGGTTGCGACCTTGACACCGACCAATCGCTCTCCTTCGCTTATAACAAGCAGGTGAGCTCTCGGAGCCACTGACTGCCTTTTTTGGCCCTCTTATCTGTTCATTTCCATGGATGCACTCTGTAAGGACTTGCTTCTTTTTTTTTTTTTTTGTTGTGTGTTTGTGCCGTTTCTTTGGGGATGGGGGTAATTCTTGTGCCTATGCTAATGACCTTTTCGCAATTATGTCCCTTCAGGCTACTCTAAATTTTCTCTTGTTTATACCTCGGTTCTGAAAATGTAGAATTAGCGCTTTTGCTGTTCATAAGTTCATATATGTTGTTCTTACCGTTATTTGGCATATCTGTTACAGTTTTGGTTTGAGCAATGTTTTCCTCCAATGGTGAAAAAGGAGAAGCATGGAATCGAGCCAATCTGTTTGGCAAGATAGAGTGGTAAACATAATGCTGGAAAAATTCTGGTATTTGGGTGGGTTATGGTTTAATGTTCAACCAGGAGTTGTCCTGTATCAAGCTTGACTGCTAGCCAGATAGTTAGCTGAAATCTTAAGTTACTAAAATAGCTATTCATGAACAAAAGAAGTTACTTAAAATATTTCTTGTATCTCTGCTTGCAAAGGCTCCCAAAAACCTGAATTTCCTGAAGTACAGTCCAGTCTACTCACGAGTCAAGACCATAGTTATTGAAGAATCTTGAAGTAAGAGAAGATCAGAAGAGAATTGTTTAAAAATCAATCATTGAATTGCCGCTTGTGGAATCATTAATTTTATAGAGAGCCACAGGGATTTTGTGTGTGCAATAGGGAAAGTACCTAAAAAACGTATGGGCAATTTTGAAACTGTACTTTCCAGTAGTATTGCTGCTGTTTTTTTTGCAGCCTTTGTTGTTGCTGGAACTATGTGGTATGGTTCAGCAACTACCCCTATTGAATTATTTGGGCCCACTCGTTATCAATGGGATCAGGGATATTTCTAGCAAGAAATAGAAGGAAACAAGAACATAATAGAGGCTGAACCTATGTTAGATATAATCCTATATAGAATCCTCCAACTCAACTCATCCTTATCCCAATTAAATGTGGTTGGCTACATGGATCTTTTTCCCCAGTCAGCTCTAATCAAAGCCATTCTTATTACTAGTGCTAAGCTACGGATGTCTTTCTTCACCATTTCTCCTAGAGTTATTTTAGGCCTGCCTGTGGCTCTTTTAGTTCTTTCAATCTGAATCACATAACCCCTTTGTACTGGAGCATTCAAAGGCCTCTGCTGCACATGTTCATGCCACCACCCTACACTTCAAGTTCTTTTCTTTGACTTTCCTGCTGGAACAAATTCATTTAGGACATGATCATTTCTCTCTTGGTGTTCCGTGGCTCCATAGAGTTCAGTTCACTTTCGACCCCAATAACACTCACTTTACCAACTCACCTCACCTTAAACAACTTTCTCACAACTTATCATGTATAGGAGTTACTCCTAAATTAGCTCCAATTTGTTCATTCTTTATTTTATCTTTGCTAGTTTTACCACTCATCCATCTCATCCTCATTTTAGCTACAATAAGTTTGTTTATTTACTGTCAAAGTTTCAGCTCCAAACATCATTGCCAGTTGTATAACTGTCCTATAAAATTTTCTTTTGAGTTTTAGAGGAATATGTCGACCGCATAACAGTCCAGATATACTCCTCTACTTCATCCACCATATTCTAATCCTTTATGCAATATCTTCTTCTTTTTCTCTCTTTTTTATTTATTTATAATTGAACCTAGGTCCCACAATTTCCACTTTCTGCTTTCTCTTTGTTATCAATTTTTGCCACCTCACTTTTAATCTTGTTGTTCCTAAAGTTACACACTATATACTTTGTTTTTCACTCCAAGGTTTAAGATCTCGCACTCGCCCCCCCATTCTCGCTAATCCAAAAAAGCGAGATCTTCGAGATCTTGCCAAGATCATGTCTTTTTTTCCTGGTCGACTCCCTATAGAATGAATAAGCCTTTACGAGACCTGTTACCGTGCTACTCTTCACTAGTTAGAGATAACTTCATGGTGGCAGCCAGGGAAAATCCTCTCATCAACAGGATGGACATAAAGAGGTTCTTTTTTTTCCCTAGAATAAAGTGTGGAGAATGATCGAATAGAGAAAGAGAGAATCATGTGCGAATGCTCGTTGTGTTCTCATATGGAATCGGAAGCCCTTCTCTAATAGGGCTAAGCTGTCAGAAAGAAGACAAAATGAAAACATTGTCAACTTATGCACTAACTTGATGGAACACGTATTTGAGGAACCATGACATTTTTGGGTTGTCATGGAAGAAGTTTGAGTTCTTGGATTAAATTGAGATCAGGCTTTACCAATAACAGGCGCACAACGTCATCTTAGTCGCTACTATTCTTGGAAAACCTCATCCTTTATAAAAATTTCAGTTGAATGCACTTGTCTCTTGATACTGTGTTATCCATTTTAGTGTTTATGAATGATACGTGTTATATATTGCTTAGTGTTTATACATGATACATGTAAGAAACCTCATCCTTTTGAATAATTTCAATTGAACACACTTGTCACTCAATACATTGTTCTCCATTTTAATGTTTATGCATGATACATGTTATATATTGCTTTTTTATACTATTTTTTTTAATCAAAAAGTATATAAAAATGTGTATCCCGTCCATTTAGTACTTATCTTTAGCATAACTCCGATACAATTCTATACCCTTCGATACGGCAACCGATACCAATACTTTAATTCTTGATTAAATGCTTCTCTCTTTTTAAAGTATGTGTTTATAATGGATAAATTATAATTCACAATAAAATCTAAAACTGAGATCCGCTCCTCATTCCTTTCTCCATAACCATATCCTTCATGTACACCTTCATAGCCTTTACGATCTCTCGCAACATGTCCATTCAGATCACTCCCTATAATAATATTTTCCCTTGACTAAAACCTTGCATTAATCCATTTATATGTTCCCAAAATTGTAACTTACTACTTTCATCCAATCCTACTTGGGGTGCATAAGCACATATACTTTTTTTATCCAACACAAGCTTTATGAATATAATCCTATTACCAAATCTTTAAAACCCACCACTCCATTCTTTAAATCCTTATCCACTACGATGCCCACTCTGCTTCTGTTACTTTTAACCCCCGTATACCAATGTTTAAAGTCATCCAACTCCTTAAGCTTTTTAACCTTTTGATCTAGTCTCTTGAATACAAGCTATGTTAATCCTCATCTTCTCATAACATTTATCAATTCTACACTCTTACTTGTTAAAGATCCTATGTTCTGAGATGCTAATCTAATCCTACACTTTTGGACTCGACTTATTTACGCACTCGTCCATGGTGCAAGAACCCTTGCCTGCTTGTCATAGCATCCGGGCTTACGGGGGACGCCCTAGTTAAACCTCATTCACTACACCTTGATCAAAGTGTAGTGCATCGCTTGCGGGGAAGGCCCTAGCATAACCTTGAAAATATGAGGTTCTAGAATCCATGTAAAAAGGGTTTGGTTAGGGTTTTTTTGGGTGCTGACTGCCAACCTGACGCACCAACTTTCCTTTATTCGGACTTGGGACCAGCAGCAAACATTGGCATAGTTTCTGTTACGAAACTTTCCTTTATCCGGGCTATGTACATTGCTAGCAGCCCAGTTTTTCACGAGGGTACTAAACACATTTAGGTTGATTGTCACTTTGTAAGGGATGCAGTGATGAGAAGATTGATTGCTACTCCATTTGTTGCTTCTGGAAAAACAATTGGTTGATATGCTCACTAAGTCTCTGTTTCCTCCTGTTTTTCGAGAAGGTTGTTCCAAGCTGGGCATGGGCGATGTATATGCTCCAGCTTGAGGGGGAGTGTTAAGAGTGTATTTATACTGTTTAGTATAACCACAAGGGGGTATGTTGATATTCAGTTGCTTACTTAAGTTCTTATTTGTAATGATTGTAATATCAGGGGTGTACTTGTCCCTCGCATTATTTCATTAATAAAACTATGGGAAAAGGCTCTCTGAGCCAAAGGCGTACCCTACGCTTACACAAATTCCTATTTATTTTCTTTCCTTAAATGTATAAAAAATGGGATGTGTATAGGTGTATAGGAATTTGTTTAAGTGTAGGGTACACCTTAGGCTCAGAGAGCCCTTTCCCTATAAATATATTTTGTAGCCCATGGTTGAAGAATTCTGCCCAACCGTGGGCAGTGGTTCTGTTTTTCCTAGCTTGCAGCACTTCTTCTTATCTCTCTCTCTCCTCTACATTATTGGTACTGATTTCCTGTATTTGATATTGTTTCAGATGATAAAAACAGAATTTGGTCTGGATAATTGCCTATATTGAAGTATTAGCATATATTATGGGGCTACACAGAAATTTCAGGGGTTGGGACTGATGGGTTCTCAGTGGTGGGAAATCGTCCCAAGAAATGCCAGCTGAGTGACATGTTTTTTATATTCTTATTTTGTATAAATAAGTGTACTCCATTTTTTGTCCATAACAATAAACTGATTGACTTGTACACCTCCTTTTCTTGCGGAAAACTGTGTTTGCTTAATCCATCCTCCTCTCCCCCCCCCCCCCCCCCGGTCGTCTCCACCCAAAAAAAAAAAAAAAGGTGATATTGTAGCCATTTATTGTGAGGGACCTGCTTGGCTGCTTGTAATTGAATAGTTCACTATATGGAACAAGTTAAAGGGGACTAATTGGTGATTTTGAGAGTGGCTTGTCTTCTAAAAGATTCAAAACACTCCGTAACTGTTTTCTTTCTTTCTTTCTTTCCTTCATTTAGTTTTCCTTGGGAACAGATCTTCCTTATTTGTAAAAACAACTATTAGTTAATATTTCCCTCTTTATATTTGATATAGAAAAGAAAAATTATTGTGACTGCAGTTTTAGTCTAATTCATCCAGAGTCATGCTCCAAAATCGGTTCATCTGTTGAAACAAAATTTATAATTACACATCATTGCTCACTCACAACTCCCTATATTCTGTTCAGTATATCTTTCCAATGTGTAATATACTTCTGGCCAGGACTGGAAGCACTGTCACCTTTTTGCATCAACAATAATTTTATATTTGAAATTTAGCTGTTATTTGTTGTAGATCTCAAGCTGCTTCAGCATTGACTTGTTTGCACTTTTGTTATCTCAGGGATTTGTTTGGATATTAGAATCAGAAAGTGTTCCAAAGGTTTGTGCAGAGGACAATGCACCAAGGGACCAAAAGAGCAAGAAGGAATTCTTGGAGGTTTATCCAATTAAGAAACATGCAAAAATTAAAGATCGGTCACTTATCCTGACAGATCCAAATGGATCTCTGGAAACTATCCAGCTTGTGGGTTGCATGATAAGAACTGTTTCAGCATCAAATCTGCCCTCAAGAAAGTGGTAACCTTTGTAACGAAATATCTGACCTTTTAGATTCTCACTATGGTTCAATATGAATGTTGAATTTCCCTGTTACTTTTCTCATACTCCATTATTTTTCTACTTGTTCATATGACATTCTTCCTGCTGTAATTTGACTACCTAAATGGATGCATCACCTGATCTATATATTATGATATATCTTCGAAGATATCATGGAAGAACACTCTCACATAAACTGTGTATGAGTATGGAAATCCAGCTAGGATCAGCTGATCAGGTCAATTACTGACCTAGAAGCTCTGTTTTGGTTGGGCGGCATTGATGTTGTGCACTACCCTGTTGATGTCTGTCATGTGGAAGGCTGTGATAGGATGGTGTCTCCAATCCTGCAGCACACTTGGCACGGCTACTTCTTGTTATGATACAAGAACTCTATATGGCATTATGGGTTTTGTTGGACCACATTGGCTCATTGTTAAACAAGATGCTTCCTTTTGCATGTCCAAGCCATCCAGTCTGTGATCAATTAAATCAAGAAACTGTCTTCGCTATCAGTCTGCACTTTTGAGATCTTATTTTATATTCTTATGGGTGTTGTAGGGCTAAAAGGTACCCTATTAAAGTGGAAAGCAAGTCTGCAGTGATTCACGGTGGAAGTAGGGTGTGTTACATATATCTTGAGACTTCTTGGGAGAAGGAATCGTGGTGTAAATCTCTACGTCTTGCTGCTTCTGCTGACAATGGGAGACTTGCTTGGTATGCCAAACTGAGTGGAGAGTTCCAGGATTATATAACATCCTTAAATGCAGGACACCTTTCATTTATGAAACCCTCAACAGGGTTTTTCAATGGACCTGCAGATAGGACGAGTAGGCTTGATGGCTCTTCTTCAAAGGTCCGGGTATTTCTGAAAAAGATTGCAAGGAAAGCTTCCAAGGGTGGTTTAGAAACTAAGACAAATGGTACTTCATTGTCAGGCCGAGAAGAGAGAAAGATTGGTGAGAAGTCCCATGCAGTCCAATATCCATTTTTGGCCTCTGGCTTAAAGGCTTCTTTGACAGAGAAGGCTACTACTAATTCTTTGGAGGAATATGGGGAGCAATCATTTTCATCAGAAAAACCTCACTCTGGAAGCCAGAGTCAGGTTTCTGTCATCTCTGAAGCAGATTCTGATGACAAGTCTGGTATTGATGAAGGAACACTTTGTTGGAATTTGTTAATTTCACGTCTTTTCTTTGATGCCAAAAGAAATGTGGAGGTGAAGAGCTCCATACAAGCACAGGTTCAGGTTGTCTATCCATCATTAGTTTCCATTGTATGTATCCATGTTCTCCAGTTGAAGAATGCGATGGAAGGGTAAAATTGTATTTCACCCACTTAGTAGCACAATGAGGGGCATATGTATAACCCTTCAAACCTTTGAAATTGATAGTCCTGGTAGATCAACATAGTAAAAAGGCATCTATCAGGTCTTGATTCCATATGACAGCAAATCCCCTGTTTCAACCAAAAGCCTAAGAGAATAGTTGGGTTTTTCTTACTGAAACTGATCTCCAATATAGATTGTACTAAGTGGGTAGTCCAGATTGATGTACATTTTGACCTCATGCTATGGTTTCCTTATGACAGACATTTTCTTGATCTTTAAAACTTCTCAATGATTAAGAATTTCTCAACCAAAGCTTAGTCTTTGAACAATTTCAAAGCTTCATCTCTCCACATGGGCAAATTGGCTTTTTTTTGGTGAATAATTGGCTTGTACTTGCCACGTAGATGTTAAAAATGTCCAAAAATTTGTGTCAATTAAGTTGTTGAATGATTGATGCTAGGGCCGTTAAGGTAAGACTCCCTTAATGGTACCATATATGTTTTCGTGTAGTGCTGATGATTCCTTTTGTTTGGTATTAACAGAGAACACTATCCAATATGAGGACCCCTAGTTACATTGGCGGGGTAACTTGTAGTGGCTTGGACCTTGGGAATCTTCCACCTTTCATCCATAGCATGAGGATTCTTCCCATTGACATGAATGAGGTATGGACCATGGAAATTGACATTGAATATTCAGGTGGTGCAATATTAGATGTTGAAACAAGACTTGAAGTTCATGAACCAGCTTTCCAAAAAGGCATTGGAAACCCAAGTTTAGAATAAAATTCTGTTGGGGAGGCCACCTCAGATCTTGAAGGCTTTGAGTACCTTGGCGACCAACTTGAGCTTTCTGAGGAGATTGTTGGTGAAAGAGAGAAGAGGGATGATGACAATGGTAAGCTTGGTAAGTATGGATGCATGCTGTATGCTCCATGAGATGTTTCTCGAATTTTGTCTTCCATGCATTATTGACAAAGTTGAATTGGAGTAGAAATCGAATTTAAGATTCAACATTTAAAAGCATTTATCTAAGTGGCTATAGAAACAAATGGAGTGCTGAAAATATATGGTAAAATAATAAGGCATATGATTGAATTTGGCTTTGAAATTTGACTAGTGGCCAATCTTATTGAATAGTTGGAATTTCCCACATCTCCTTGCTACATGGCAAATGTAGTTGGGCCACGTTAAGGACCTTCTACCAAATTGTACATACTGCATACCTTTATTTGAAATAAGTTTCATACTGTATGGACTTGATATAACTTTAAAAGCATTATTCATCTACTAAAATTTTAGGACTTTACTTGAAAACTCCTATCACTGAAATTACATATATCCATATTTGACTTGACTAAGATGTAAGCTGGATTAAAATCTGGCGCATATTGTTCTGGTTCAAGAGCCAAATCCCCAGCCACAGCTTCACTGTCTGGAGGGTTTTCACCCGCTGCCTCTCTTCAAAACCTTATCCGCTGTCATATCCAGTCCCCCCCACCCCTTCTTTGCTGTTTTTGTCGGACTGCCTATGAAGAGATGTGGATCACCTCTTCTTTGCCCCCCCCCCTCCTCCTTAGCTGTTTGGTATTGTCTTCTAGCCAAGTGCTGGCCTGCTTGAGTCGGTTTATGCATGCCCCTAGGAGTAGATATTTAGATGTTGTTTGTCGCATCTCCAAGTATTTGGAGCCCATCCCAGGAAGAGGAGTGTTGTACACTATATATAACCATTTGAGTATTGAAGGCTAAAGTGGTGTTGATCATTGTTAGCAACAATGGGAATGGCAAAAAAAGGGAAATGGATGGTACGGGTTTTAAACGTGTAGATTTCAAACAAATGGGACTAAAAAAAAGGTAGTATACTCATATAAATTAAGGAATTATTATATGAATATCTGCATCTAGTGTTCAAAACAACTACAATATATAACATTAATGCCTATATATCCCATGTCTTATTATAAGTTTTAAGACGTATCATTGAATATCATCCAACACCAATTCTAAATTCATACACCACACATGCCCAAAGTCTTATTGAGCAATGTGACTAGGTTATGGTGTTGTTCATTGTTGTCAACATAGTCAACACATTATCGAAGTGATATATGTTCAGTTAGAGTTAGGAGTCATCATTTTAGAAATTTTTTTCAGCAAATACGTCAGTTTATAGCTCAATTTCGGGGTTCGTGAATTGAATTTGAGTTAAAGGTAATATCATGAGAAATATAGTCCATTGCGTTAGCTTCAAGTTGGTGAAAGAATCAGGTAAATCATAGTTCGGGAGAGAGATATATGGTCAATTAAGTAGACATTATGTTCAAAAATTAAGTCTTAAAAAACGCCATAAAAACGTGAACGTGTTTAGAAAGGGAATGCTTGAAGTTTGCTTTTTTTTTTAAGTATCTTTGGGAAGCATACAGTAAAACGTGTTCTAAACAGTAAAAAATGGAAACTCTTTTTTGCTAACAGTGGTGTTGATTGGGAAGGATATGTTTCTGACAGAAGGTCTACATCAGAATATTGCACATTTGTAAATGGTAATCTGGTTATATGGAGAATGGAAAAAAGTTTGTTGGGGTTAGATCAAGCGTAGAGGCAGAGTTTAGAGCAATGGCCAATTAAGTTTGTGAACTCCTATGTTTAAAGAAGTTAGTTCAAGAATTTGGGTTTGAGACTAAGGGCTCCATTTAGCTGTATTGTGACAACAAAGTTGATATAAGCATAGCTCATTACCCTGTGCAATGGGACCGTACAAAGCACATAAAGGTCGATCATCATTTCATTAAAAAAAAAAATCGTCTCTGCCTCCATCTGCACACCATTTGTGAAGACGTGCGACCAAATTGGAGGATATTTTCACATAAGGGATTAACTCTCTACAGTTTGATACCCTCTTGAGCAAGTTGGGCATGTATGACATTTATTCTCTAGCTTGAGGGGGAGTTCATGTAGTGAGGGTATATAGGTACTTTGATAAGATGCATTTATTTAACCTCCTTGGGTATTCTTATGTTAGTGTGGGGCTATTCGTGTAATCTTAAGTGTCTATTCTCAAGTAAACAGGGGGGAGAAATTGATTCTCTCCTAAAGTGTTCTTGCACAACTTCCTCTTCTCTCTTCGTCCTCTTTTCTATCTTGTTGTTTTCTTTTTATTACCTTGAACTTTTAATTGCTTCTTGATATAATATATATATATATATATATATAGGAGTGATAGGTATGCCGCTGGCATACTTTAAGCTAGCAGATAACACCAATAGGGGCACCGGATGATGTATCATACAAGAGAGGTAGGGGGTCATTTCAAAAAAGGTAAGAGAGAGATAGACAAAATGGATGCTAGCTTATGGTAAATTGACAGCATACCCAACCTTTTCAGAAATATATATATATATATATATATAATCAGAGAATTGGAGAATGATTTTGTGTGATAGAGGCCATCTTTATTTATAATGTAGATATGTACTACAAAGGGTATCAAATACGGAAAGTAGTACAAGGCTAGGTATTGCACTGCACGTACACATGTATACGAGGTGGCATACTTACCCTATCTGTTAAAGAATGGACCCATATCAAAAGTTTGGGACTAGTGATAGTAAAGACCGTGAAGGCAAGCATTGGTATAGGAGGCTAGTAGGGAAGCTTATTTGTTTGACAATTGTCCCAAAAGAGACGTGCCTCTCCAGGACTTCCAAGTTCTCCACCACCAACAACTACTGCACCACCACCTGCAACAACTACATCACCAACCCAATCAATCAGGCCCTTGGATGCCATGTAATTGAGCCACCACAGAACCTAAACACCCTTACCAACTTCCTCCAAGCTCTTACTGTTCAGCCTCCACAAAATTCCTCTTCGGCCTCTTATCCATATCAAGCAGATACTTCTTCTTCAGACTCTGATGATTCTTATATCATCCCAGTCTTATCTACCCAGGAGTCAAATTGAGAACCCCACACTAAACCTATTGTCTTACACAGCCGGACATATCATTTGCTATTAGCGTTATCAGTCAGTTCATGTAGTTACCAAAGAAAGCTCATGGGGAGGCTACATGTCGTATATTGAGATGTTTGAAGGGAGCTCTAGTGAAGGGGCTCATTTATTACTCCGTTAGTGTTAATTTGGTAGAATTCTCTAATGCAGACTGGGCTGGTGCTGATAATGAGAATATCAACCACATGATATTGCACATTTATTGGTGGCAATCTAGTTACTTAGAGGAGGAAGAAGCAAACAAAAGTGGCTAGATCCAATGCAGAGGCTGAATATCAAGATATGGTTCATATTGCATTTGAGTTGATGTGGTTGAAATCATTACTTGTAGGAATTGGGATTTCCGATAACTCAACTCATGAAAAGATGTTTTGTGATAACCAGACAACCATCAACATTGCAAGTAATCCAGTGTTTCATGAGAGAACCCAGCACATCGAAGTCGATTGTCACTTTGTGAGAAGTGTAGTAATGAAGAAGCTGATTGTTACTCCATTTTTGTCCTTTGCGGATTAGCTTGGTGATGTTTTTACCAAGCCTTTATTCGGTCCTACTTTCTGGAAGAATTGTTTCAAGCTGGGCATGGAAGATTTGTATGCTCCAACTTGAGGGGGAGTGTTAAGTAATGGATCCCCACTACTGTGTGGGTACAATATTTATGTCTCCCACGATAAGGGGAGTGTCCCTATCATGGGGCTCTATTTCCTTTGCTTTTCTATTATTTCTTTTTATTGTATTTCTTTAAAAGTCTTAGTTTCCTTGTTGACAAAGAGAACTAGTTTCCTATTTTGATTGTGCTTTGGATTTTTTATAAAGCTGGCAGTAGGGGGACTGGGCAAGCATCGATTCTGCTCTCTTCTTAAGCAGTAGGAACCCTTAGCAGCAATCGATACAGGTGTGATGCACACTATTTAATATTTGTCCAAAACCATACGAAACCACCCTAGTTCTTCTTCTTCTATGAACTATGGTTTCATTCTTCAAACCAGAAATCCAAAAAGACTCTCAAAACAGTTAATCAAGGAGAAATCAGATACTGGCTACAGCTCTGATACCATGTGACAAACCCAGAATCTGTAACGATTATACCCAGGAGAGGGGGGGGGGAAGAGAGAGAGAGAGAGAGCTGCAGAATCATTACTCTAGCAGTCCCCCTTACCTCATGTATATAATAATCAATGAAGTACAGTCATACAAGGAAAGTAACTCCTTGTGCAGCAAGAAAACAGAAAATAGAAGTCTAGTCTAATTAGGAAATAAAAATCTAGGCTTACTAGGAAAAGAATTAAACCAGAAAACAAATTTAACAACTACTTATGATAGGGACAAACCCCCTAATCATGACACATATCTTAATAAACACAATACAATAGATAACCAGTACCCAAAATACCCTTATTTAATAAACTCTTGACAGTCTTTACTCTTAAAAATAGTGTGCCATGTGTGATGGCTGTATCAGATCCAGGAATGTGTCAGAGTTAGATCTGTTTGGTCATGGGATACAGGGATGCCACTAATAGGGATTGATCAACTGGATTTGGCTATATGTACATATTATATATGATAATGGTTAGTTACAGTTTCCAACTGAGGAAATGATTTAATGATCTAGAATCTAGATGCATTCACTTTTTGTGTCAAAAAATGTGTTATATATTGAAGGCGTTGGCACTTATCGGAAGAGGGGGGGGGGGATGGGGAAATAGAGAGATTGATCAATGTTTGAATGTCCCATGAAGTGCTCAATGGATTTTGAAGGTTCCAGTGGCCTGTAATACACTAGTAGTGGCTATTTCTGATATGTAGGTAGCAGGCATGAAAATAAGAAAATAAAGTAAAGAAAGGGATGCAGAACAAAGAGAATGCAAACTTATTTGCTTATAAGAACATAATAAGATACAATAGGAGTTAGCAGAATCCCCAAAAAGTTTGAATGGGAAAAATGATACACAAAGATCTATAGAGCCCAGTAGATATATTGCTAGTTCTGCTGCAGTTGCACAGAAATTTGTGGCGTTGGAGACTACCAAGGAACTTCCCATTAGATACAACTCAGGAATTTCTCTCTTAGCATGGCACTGCTTTCTGCTTCAGGAAAAAATGTAAGGTAATAGCTTCCTTTTTACCGTTGCTGGCATCTTGAAACTAGCAAAATTCCAGAATAGTTGATGGTACCTGTTTTGATTTGCCTTAAGTTTTTGATTGGGTGAAACCACTATCTTCTCTTGCACATGATTGTCACGGAAACTAGGCAACGAAGTGCCCCATAGAAATGATGCTTTTATATAATTACGCTTATATGCAATACAATGTAATATAATTATGCTAGTAATGACCAAATCTGAGAAAACCAGCATATAATATAAGCATATTTTTTTTGGATGAATAAATAATTCAATACCAAGAAGAGAAGAATATACAGGGGGGGGAGAGAGGGGAAGGGGGAAGGATCAGGACTGACCCGGCCAACAGGATGACCAAGGCCAAGGCCCAAAACCAAGCAACAGCGACAGAAAAATACAAACAGTACCTACAAAAGACGAAACAACAAAAAGCAGAAATAAATGCCAAGACCCTCAGCCAAAATGGGGGTGGGGGGTGGGGGGTGGGGAAGCCAGAACCCAAAAGACATCAAGTGGGGAGAAGGAGGTCAACCTGAAGGTTCCAGGAGGTAATGATGTGGGAATTTCTGGCGGTATTATGGACTGGGTTAGTCTGAAGGGAAGAGGATTTGTACTTAACATCAAAATAGATAGCTTTCCAAATCTTGTCCGGAGAACGGAAATTGGAAGTCCATCTACGGATGTTCCGCTCCATCTAGATATGATTGATAGTGGCACAGAAAGCCAATTTGCCAACAGTGTCACAAATAGGGTACCAGAGAATGTCATAGCAATCCAGCTCCATTCTCTATCAAAAGGAACGATAGGTCTTCTGTTTCGCCAACATTTGGCAAGGACAACCTTCTTGATGCGGGAAGAGAAAGGGCAAGAGAAGAAGAGATGAGGGATGTCCTCGGAACCCATGGGGAAGAGGCAGCAAGCAGGATTGGCAGGGATATGGCGGTGGATGAGAAATGATTGAGTGGGAAGGTATTTGGTTAGACATCGCCAGAGGGTGAAGCTATGTCGGGGAATATGGTTTTTGAACCAAACAACCTTATGTCAAGGAACCACAGGGGAAGGAGTGCGAATGAAAGACCAGGCGGTGGTGGAAGAAAAGGATTTGTTAGAGGGGAGCCAGATACATTTGTCCTCTCTTCCTCGGTGTCCCGAGGGAAGAGGGGAAAGTCTGGACCAAAGATCAAGAAGGGGAGGGGGGAATCCGGAGGGGACCAGCCAGAGGGAGCGATTATAGAAGAGACGGTGGCATTAGAAGGGAGACCAAAAGAGTAGATGACTCTAGGGGAGATGAGGTGAGAGAGGATACCAGAAGGGTGCTAGGGGTCTTTCTAGAGGGAAGTGTCCTGGCCATTACAAATGATGAAGGAGATGGGGGAAAGGGCAATGGGTCTATGATCAAGAATTTTCCACCATATCCAAGATGCATCTGGTATGGAAGGAGCAATCCACAAGGAATTAGACTTGAGAAGCCCCGAGTATATCCAATCCACCTAAATGCTTTTATTCTTGGACACAATCTTCCAGATGAGCTTAAGAATACTAGCACAGTTGGTGGATTTGATTCTTCTAATTCCCAGGCCGCCTTCAGCTTTGGGGAGGCAAACCTTATCTCAGCTTAAGGGTCTGAGGAATCTAGTGGAATCAGAGCCTTTCCAGAGGAAGGAGCAGAGGAGACTCTTAAAAGATTTGATGATGGGAGCAAGGAGGGAAAAAGTTGCAGTCTAATAGAGGTACATGGACTGGAGGACCGATTTAGTCAAGGTAAGGCGACCCGCAAAAGAGAGAAGCTTGCCTTTCCAAAGTTGAAGCCTTTTCCTAAGGTTGTCCAGCATAGGAGCACAGTGATGAGTGGAGAGCTTAGAGGATATTAGGGGGAGACGTAAATATTTAATAGGCAATGACCCAAGCGGGATACCAGAGAGCTCAGAGAGGGAGTCCCGGATATCAGACGGGACCCTAAAGATGAAGATATTGGATTTGAGGAGATTGATACTGAGACCGGATAGGGATTCAAAGGATTGGAGGGTGGACATGGTGGTGGAGATAGAATTGGGGTTAGCTTTGGAGAAAATCATAATGTCATCGGCAAAAGCAAGATGAGAGAGGAGAAGGGATTTGCATTTAGGAATGGTGGAGATGAGATGAAGATCAGTGGCGGATTGAATGGAGCGAGAGAGGACTTACAAGAAAAGAGAGAAAAGTAGAGGGGAGAGGGGGTAACCTTGACGGATGCCCACGACCCGAGGGGAAGTACCCGGCAGGGCTTCCGTTCACCAGGATGGAGAATTAGGGGGAAGATATGCAAACCATAATCCAATGAACAAAAGATGGCGGGAATGCCATTTGAAGAAGCACATTGGATATGAAATCCCAGCTGATGGTGTCAAAAGCTTTATGGATGTCAATCTTGAGGAGAGTCGCTGGGCCATGGGATTTACGATCAAAACCTCGGACTATCTCATGACACAGCATAATGTTATCAGAGATACTCCTACCAGCAATAAAGGCCAATTGATTGGGGCTGACGAGGGAGTCAATGACTTTCTGAATTCTATTGACCAGGATTTTAGAAATGAACTTGTACAGAAGGTTGCACAGAGAGATGGGCCTAAAGTCATTCATGGAAACTGCACTTTTCTTTTTAGGGATGAGGCAAAGGAAGGTTTGGTTGATCCCCTCGATTTGGCTAGGATTAAGGAAGAAACTCCTCACTGCATTGATAAGATCATTTCTGATGGTACCCCAGCAAGCAGAGAAGAATCCCATACTGAAGCCATCAGGGCCCGGAGCTTTGTTGGACTTCTGGGAAAGGATGGCCGAAATTATTTCCTCCTCACTGGGGATGGATTGAAGAAAAGGAATGTTATTAGCCGGGACAGACTTGTTGAGGAGGTGAGGAGGGATGGGAGTGGGGGTGGACGATGAGGGACTGAAGAGCCTCTGAAAGTGAGCATAGTCATCAGCATACAAAACAACAAACATAAATCATCGTACACTCGTGTAAGGAAAACAAGGCATGCTGGTGCCTTCCCAGGAAAGAGCCTAGATGCCAAGAAGTTGATGCCTTGACAATGACAACCATGCTCTTATGGACTTGTCTTACCTGAATTATTGTTTGCTTTTACACCATCTTGTTTGACAGGGGAAGCTCATTCAGTCGTCTTTTATACTTGTACAGCTTTCTTGCTGTATTTTCAGTTTTTGTGTTGCCATCTTTAATTCTGGTTCATTGATTAAAAGAAACCCTTCTAGTGAAAACGTCCTAAACAAAAGCTTTAAAAAACTCTCTTTACTAGTAAACATAAGAGCTATATTTTTATTCTAAACATATTAAAAAATTATGATGAAACAAAATCAATTTTTAGGTATTTCTGTCATGATAATAACACAAGTTTTGATCAGTGTCTGGTCTTCACATTCTCCAGCACTAAGAAAGTCTGGTCTAAACCTTACATGCCTTTTGAAATGACACATCCAACCAAAATAGCTCATATGCTTGAGGATGAATTTTACACTCCATTACTATGTATTATCACCTTGGGATGGTGGTTGTGCATCCATTTTGTTATTTTGGTTTTTTTTTTTGAAATATATATATATATAAATCTTTAAACATGCTCGTATTGAAAGAGAAGTGCAATTGGAAATCTTTTGACTTGCCCATAATGTCCTAGTCATGCTTAACACTAAGCTAGCATTACAAATACTATGATGGGAAATAATGGATGTGCTCATTTATTCAGTCAAAATAAAAAAAATAAAATAAAAAACCATCAAATACTTTTAAGACGAAGCTGATTGCACAAATGTTTCATTTTTAGTAATGCTTTTTTGTGAACTTTACATTGTTTCCCATCAGATGGTTTGAAAAACTTGAAGGACAGTAGTTGGCCATCTACTAATGTGTCAGGGTGGAAGTCAATTTTGAATTCTGTTGCCAACAAAGTTTCACAGGTTAGTAAATATTCTCTATGTTGATGGTCATTGATTCATATTTAACTTTTTTAGCCTGTCATCAAAATCAAAGTATGGATCAAATCTTGTGGGTTTTTCTTTTTGAAATATTCAGTTTTTTCTGAAAAAAAAATCCCTTTGTTTCCTCTTTTTTTTTTGGTTATCATTCAGCTGCAGAACCAACAATCATAATTACATCATCATCATTTTCAGGCCATTGCTACCATTACTCTCTTCATCATATTATCATCAGATAATCATTGGTTTTTTTGGGGTTTTTTTTTTTTTTTTTTGGGGTGGGGTGGGGGTGGGGGCAGAGAAATTTGAAATACAAACTTATGTATGTTTCCCTTTTTCTTCTCTTGGAAATGCAGGTGCCCCTTTCCTTGGCAATAAAGGTTGCATCAGTCCGAGGAACATTAAGGTTACATGTTAAGCCGCCACCTTCTGATCAGTTATGGTTCGGGTTTACATCAATGCCTGATGTGGATTTCCATCTGGAGTCTGCTGTGGGAGACCACAAAATTACAAGTGGACACATTGCATTGCTCTTAGGCAATCGGCTTAAGGTCAGGGAATTATCTCTCTTCTCCAATGATTTTGTAGAGGAACTGTTGTGCAGACTGGTCCAACAAGTGGAAGGGTCATAGGTCAATCCGATCCAATCTGTCCATCACATAGGGGATCCTCTGGATTTTCCATGACTTCGTTGTCCGAATCCATTTAACCCTATGTTTAGATCCCTTGAAATTAGAAATTACAGGTGAAACAAAACTGGTTGGCTGCGGCCCTCCTCTCTGTTTTGTTTGATCGGTACTTTCAACAAGTGATTGGAGAGGAGCCGCACCCGCCTTGTGTTGGATTCTCCAACAATCTGTTAACCGTGGCAACTTTAAGCCCAGATTTTGACTTTGTAAAGGAACAAGTAAATGTTAGGACGACTTTAACAGCACGGTTGAACCTTACAAAGGGTTTTGCAATGGTGGCCTGACAATCCCAACCTGTGTTTGCATGGGTCTGGGTCTGGTCTGGGCCTGGGAAATTTAACTTAGTCCCTGCTGGTCCTGAGCTCAGTTCAAGCCCATTGAAGGCAAGGCTCGGCATGGGCTTCACATAAGAACCTCATGCCGGTCGTGGCTTGGCCCAGTTATATTTACTACGTACATATATTACTTTTGACTCCATTTGGTTGCAAGGGGAATTAAAGTGAAAGGAGGTGAAATTTTCGTACAAAGAAAAGAAATGTTTATAATCATTATCCCATGTGACTATATCATTAATTCAAATTATTCCATATTTGGTTGTTAAATTTCACTTTACTTTGCATCAAAAACCTTTTGCTATAGTATGTAAAATGTGTCATTACTAAATATGGTTAAAAAATGTAGTTTATACAATCACATGGGATCATATGGAGTAATGATTATAAAAGTTTCTTTTATAAGTGAGAATTCACTTCCCTTCCCCTTAAGTATCCCTTGCAACCAAACATAGCCTTGATGAACATTTACTTCTTAGAATGAGTGAATATATGTGATCAGAGATGAAACGTGGGCTCACTTGCTCTGATTCTCTCACCCTGAAATAAGCCAATTTTCTCTACCAAAAAAAAAAAGAACAAAGAAATACGCGAATTTTCTGGCCTGAATCGAGATGGAAATATGAGCTTTGCATTGTTTATATATATATACATATATTTATGTGTGTATGTGTGAAATAGTTGTATGCAACATAAATGATGTATAATGGGTATGTGCATATATTAGTGGGAGGGGAGTTCTGTCACGCTTACATCTGGAATTTCTTTTGTCATGCCTACCTGTACTGCCACATGGCAGTTCAGTTTGGCCCAAATTTGGGGGACATGTACTCTGTACTCACCATCACCTGTCATGGTTGAATTTTAAGACCATAATTACATACCATGTGTTATTATAACGGTGCAAAGCAAGTTTGAAAATTCTAATAAAATGAATAGAACATAACAAGAATCACTGAAAGATCAAGGGAAAAAACCATATGGGAGTGGGTTATGTACATGGCTGAGATATGCCACCAAACTTAATAGGTGGCCCTGTCACAGGTTCCAAGACCATTCAATAGTCAACCTACCAAATTGTCCATCCACATGGCGAAAAAGTGGTTAGGGAGTAGAGAAAAATAAAGAAAGCCACGATGGTCAGGGAAGAGAAAAAATAAAGAAAGCCAGCCCTGTCGAAGGGTTTATGTTAATGGGATAGCATGTTGATCTTTTCTCTTTATGCATATACAAAAGAAGCTATTGTTTTGCATTTTATTTAGGCAAAATCTCTCCATTAGTAAGTAAACATACTGGTATCTAAACTAGTTTACTAAAAGAATGTTCAAAAAAAAAAATATAAGTGGTAGATATAATTTTTTTTTTCATGGGAGAGCTTCTTACTTACGCTTGGGGCAATATTGCGTCTGGAGTCCAGGCCAGGTCTGGTATGAGCCTTTACACCCAATCCTAGGCCCAGCCCAAGTGAGAAATGACCACTCCTGCAGCCTTATAAACAACTATTTTTATGGGAAAAATATTCCAGCACACCAGCACCCGGCAGTGTACTAGCATACCCTATGTATTTTGCTATGTATTTTGAAAATTCTAACTGTTGCTTGTTTAGGAAATAAAGTGGATTGGCCACACATCAAATTTCAGACCGAGATTCAACATAGATAGGCTCTCATATGTAGTAGGCATATCATCCCATGTATGTCCATGCACCCTATGGTAGTCCCTCAGTAATTCCTGATTTTTTGAATACCTTGCTTTGCCAATGAACTCTCAAGACTGCTCTGAAATTTGACACGGAATAGAGAACTTTGGGTCCACCTGTACACAGAATTTCAGCCCCTCTAGACTGCCACATGGTAGTTATTGGAGGGCATGTAATTCTACTACCAGGGGAGGTCTCACCCGTTTTCCAATATTACAAGTACCATATTTTTGATTACTGAACAAACAGTACTGGATGGTTGTAATGATCTTGACCTTGGGTGGACAGATTTAACTAATCCCGGTGTATTAAAAACCCTTATTACATTTTGAATTTGTTTTCATTAACAAAAGTTTTCTTGCAAAAGTTGAGGGAAAAGGTTGTGAACTTTGTTTTACATTCGAAATTCCACAGGCGGCGATCCGTGAAACTCTGGTACTTCCGAACTGTGAAAGTATATGCATCCCATGGATGTTAGCAGAAAAGAATGATTGGGTCCCAAGGAAGATGGCTCCATTCCTATGGGTTCGTCAAGAAGCTGTTGATGAGCCTAAATTAGGAGAAGCACCTGGGGACACTGGAGGGGAGCTTGTAGCCACCAGCAGCAGCAGGGGAAGAAAACAGAACGCCAACAGTATACAAGATGAGCGTGAGAAGAGTAAGAATGTCCTTCCTGCTCACCCGCCAGCTTATGAATCATCTGAGTCGGCATCATCTCAAGCTGATCTATTTCCTTCAAGTTCCAGTCACCAATCCACCAGCAGTCAGTCACTGCTAGATTTGAGGACCCCACTATTAAGGGATGAGCCACAGGAGAGTTGCATTATTCAGAGAAGAGCAAACAACCCAGACTGTCAACCCACAAGAGCAGTGATACGGAATGAGGAACAGACTGCAATTGGTGGTGATGCAAGGCCAAGGAAAATAGGGAAAAGAGAAAGGATGATAGGATTGGGGAAGAAGATGGGGGAAAAGCTTGAAGAAAAAAGACGGCACTTGGAAGAGAAAGGCAGGCACATTGTTGAGAAGATGTGGGGGCCATCATAGTAGAGATAAACTTAAACCTGGTGGAATTGGGTGCACACAGTTACTGTTGACTTCAGTAGTTGCAGGCAGGGTGTTTGGTATTTTGTACCACTGTGCAGAATTTGTGGTTGCTACTTGGCTGAAGTTGATATATTGTAATCTTTAAAACGTTTCTTTAAGATAGAGATGTGTTGTACAGGTAACAAAAAAATTAGATATTGTATTATATTGATTCAATCAATGATATTCTTGTAGCGAAAACAAGAGCAAATGGTATTTTAATTTGTACCAGGAGGACATTTAACTGCTACTTAAAGAAGGTTATGAAGCTTATTGATCACTCGACTAGGAACTGCTAAACATCTATTCTTCATCCATCTGAAGGTCAAGCTGCGAAGAAGATTCCTCTCAGCCAATATCCTAGGAAGGACACTCGGATTTGGGACAGCTTGGAGCATTCTGAATTAAATCAACCTACCACATGCTCTCTAATAAAGCCATGGAGTAATCCACATCTTCTCCAGCAACTTCATATAACTCATCACATTGGAATCAAATTCAGAAGATCGTTAGGAAACGAATTTAGAATTGCTAAATTCTGGAGGGCCTTGTGCCCAAGGATTGGATTGGCTTCAGGTGAAGCGTTGAACCATAGGCAAATTCCAATTGACCCAGCATGTCCTCGATGTGGAGCTATTGAGACTGTTGATCACATACGTCTCGGTTGTTCATTTACCAACGCAGTTTGGTTTGCTAGTTCAGCCTCCAATGTAGTTCATCCATTGAATGATCCAAAGATACATGTATGGATTATGAGCTGGATTGTCTTAATGTGGGTTCTAAATCCAGGTACAGAGAGATCAGTGGCTAGTGCTCCTGTTTATATTGGCATATCTAGATTGCAAGAAATGAGAATTGGTTTCCGATGGAAATAGCACTCTCAGCTCAGCATCTTTTTCTGAGTTTATCCAAGCAACATACAAACTCTGCTCAACTCCGGTTCGGGCAACAAATTCTCACCGGAATGATTGTTGGTGCCCTCCTCCCATGGGAACTCTAAACCAGCTCCCTTCACCTCAGTGCTCATGGGGGAGGCCCTTGCTGCACGCACAGCTCTTCTCCATTCTATCTGAGACTCTGTTAAGTGTTAATCGCATACATATTGAATCTGACAACATTAAGCTCGTGGAAAGCATCACACATCCAGCAAGACCTGCCAGGCTGGAAATTTCTCATTCCATTCACTACTAATTAGACAGCTGATGACATACTTTGTCGATATTTCTTTCTCTCATGTTAATAGGGGAATGCAACAATGTGACAAATTCCTTATCCCGGGAGGTCCGGCCTGTCCCTATCGTGCTTTTGCACGGTGATTTGGCCAACATTCCGCTCCTTGGCTCCATAGACTATTGACTCTTGGAGACCTCAGCTTTAGCTTGCGATCTTCTTCAATAAATCTATCTGTTACCCACTCCCTCCCCCCACCCAAAAAAAAAAAAGGGTATGTTCTTCTGAAGCTATCGAAAGCTGATAAGTCTACGATTCTAAGTATTTCTGCAATTACCATGTATTATTTATGGTTATATCATAACAAATGCATCTTTCAGAGTGTCCCCCCTTCTCCCATCGTTACAATTCGACTCATTCACCAATGGACAGATGACATTTTCGCCTCTGGTAATTTTGTATCTCACTCTGTCTCCGTGGCTAGCAATTCGAATTAACTTGCTTTAACATGTATATGGATCAACCAATTTTTGTTTGTGATGGATGCTATGACTCGACTGCCAGGGGAATTCTGGAGGCAATGGAGAAAGGATTCCGAAGAATCGGGTTGGCCTTTGAATTCATATCTTGTTATCTATTTCGTTATTTTGTGTTGATATAGATGTAATTTTATGTTTAAATTAAAGGACCCGTATGTAACTTCAGCGGCTAATAATAGGTTAGCTAGCTAAGAGGCAAAGCGAGAAATGCGGATGCATAGGTTAACGACAACTGCTGTTGATGATGTGGTTAACTTTATTTCACTTTCACTCTTAGTGTTTTTATTGATCTTCTCCAGCAATAAATAATTTTCCCGGTAGGTAAACGTAGTTAAGCTAAGAAATCAGATGTCCCACGCTTCAAACCCATGGAGACCACTCCCACTCTACCTCCTGCTCACAGTGCTCTTTCCCAGGTGCAGGCTTCGTCATTTGCAGAACGTCTTGCTGAGGAGTTTGCATCCAAACTCGAACTGCCGAACATGAAACCGGATCCGGTGGAGGTTTCGGAGGAAACCCTTTTGAAGGCCGATCAATCTCTGCAATATTCTATTGTTGTCTGGGTTTTGGATGGGGTCCATATTTCCATTATGGAGCTACGAGCTATGTTCAGTAGAGCTGAGCATTCGAAGCCCATCCGAGGGTTTGAACTTCATCTAGTTGATAACGCCCCTGATAGATTTGTGATAAAGTTGCGCAATGAACGTGACATGCAGGTTATACTTCTTTCTCAGCCATGGATCTACGCTGGTCATGCCACCATTCTGCAGAAATGGAATCCTGAAATGCCTGCGGAACAAGTGATCTTTCCCATGGTCGTGCTATGGGTGCAAGTGGAAGGCGAAGAAGGCCCCAACAGTTTCCTGCCCTCTTATGCCATGCCCACGATGGCGGTACGCATGTCAAGCTTGAGTTTTCTCCTTTCGATTTTCTCAAATTTCCCCATTGGTGTATATTTCGGCTTCGCTGTGGTCTGAGTGTGAAATGAAGATCCAAAATTCGATCTAGAACTAATCTCTGATCTCTTGTCTCGGTCTCTCTCGTCCTCTTCGTTGTCGGATTTGGAATCGGAGCTCGAGGTACTGTAATGGTCGCCCCATTCGCTGCAATGAACTTCTTTAACCCCAAAACTCCGGATTAGATCTGGGGGTTTGATGATGACATCAGGGATATGAGTCGATGGGATTTCATAACCGAACCAACATTGAAAAGAACTTGCTCTAATATTATGTAAATTTCCAGACCTGATAAGAGAAACTGTTCAAGAGTTTATAGGAAGGGATTATCCACTCAAAATTGATGGTTTCTGCTTTCTAGTTTGGGTGCTAGACTTACCCTTTTCCTTTTCCTGTAGAGGAAGAGGTCATTTATCCATTAGCAAATTGCAGATATCAGCAAGAGTAGCATTAGGTTCACCTGAACCACAAAGCTCAATTACTATCCTAGTGGGCTGTTTGCTCAGCCAGTGGAGTTCAAAAGCTTTTTGGAGATAGCCTGGTTCGGCTATCCATTACCTGCCATCATTATATCTGATGTGCTTCCTCCTCCTTTTTCATTAGTTGAATGGAACTGTTTTGCAAGAAAATCAAAAACCCACACTACAAAGAACCCCCAAATCACAAAACACCAATGATCACAAACAGAGAGTTAGGGTTAGCTTAGCAAAAACGTAGACACCAACTACCCATCTCGTCAAGAGCAAAAAGAGCTGCAAATCTGCACAAACAGGATGAAAAGTAGAAGCCAATTGTGATTTAGGATCGTTGGCGACGAGGAAGATAAAACCGGCGGTGGATTTGTGGCGTTGGAAGGGTTGTTTGATTATTCCGATGGGATATATGGGAATGGTTCCTTCAACTTGTCAGTCGGAGTCCCTCCCTGCTCTTTCTTCGTCTCTCGCCCGTCGCCTGAGAAGATCCTAATTTGGGAAAAAATATGGGTTTCAAAAGTCTTGAGTTCATACAAGAAGTTGCCTACGGTTCCCCAACAGCGAACACGAAGTATACCATCTCGCGTTCGAGGAGCCTTTGCCGGAGAAGGATGGTGATGAACTCGGCACCTGAGAATTGAGTATCTGTAGATAAAAAGGGCAATTTCGGGTTTTTGAAAATTTTCAATGAACTTAACTGCAACTGCTTAATCCAAATAAGATGCTAATGGTACCGGGTTTAAATGTAATTTTTTAATTTTCAAGAGAAATTATATAATTTTAACAAGCAACAGGGAAAGGTTGATGTAAAAAATCTTATATAATATACATAAGANAAATTCCACAGGCGGCGATCCGTGAAACTCTGGTACTTCCGAACTGTGAAAGTATATGCATCCCATGGATGTTAGCAGAAAAGAATGATTGGGTCCCAAGGAAGATGGCTCCATTCCTATGGGTTCGTCAAGAAGCTGTTGATGAGCCTAAATTAGGAGAAGCACCTGGGGACACTGGAGGGGAGCTTGTAGCCACCAGCAGCAGCAGGGGAAGAAAACAGAACGCCAACAGTATACAAGATGAGCGTGAGAAGAGTAAGAATGTCCTTCCTGCTCACCCGCCAGCTTATGAATCATCTGAGTCGGCATCATCTCAAGCTGATCTATTTCCTTCAAGTTCCAGTCACCAATCCACCAGCAGTCAGTCACTGCTAGATTTGAGGACCCCACTATTAAGGGATGAGCCACAGGAGAGTTGCATTATTCAGAGAAGAGCAAACAACCCAGACTGTCAACCCACAAGAGCAGTGATACGGAATGAGGAACAGACTGCAATTGGTGGTGATGCAAGGCCAAGGAAAATAGGGAAAAGAGAAAGGATGATAGGATTGGGGAAGAAGATGGGGGAAAAGCTTGAAGAAAAAAGACGGCACTTGGAAGAGAAAGGCAGGCACATTGTTGAGAAGATGTGGGGGCCATCATAGTAGAGATAAACTTAAACCTGGTGGAATTGGGTGCACACAGTTACTGTTGACTTCAGTAGTTGCAGGCAGGGTGTTTGGTATTTTGTACCACTGTGCAGAATTTGTGGTTGCTACTTGGCTGAAGTTGATATATTGTAATCTTTAAAACGTTTCTTTAAGATAGAGATGTGTTGTACAGGTAACAAAAAAATTAGATATTGTATTATATTGATTCAATCAATGATATTCTTGTAGCGAAAACAAGAGCAAATGGTATTTTAATTTGTACCAGGAGGACATTTAACGGCTACTTAAAGAAGGTTATGAAGCTTATTGATCACTCGACTAGGAACTGCTAAACATCTATTCTTCATCCATCTGAAGGTCAAGCTGCGAAGAAGATTCCTCTCAGCCAATATCCTAGGAAGGACACTCGGATTTGGGACAGCTCCAAGAATGGAGCATTCTGAATTAAATCAACCTACCACATGCTCTCTAATAAAGCCATGGAGTAATCCACATCTTCTCCAGCAACTTCATATAACTCATCACATTGGAATCAAATTCAGAAGATCGTTAGGAAACGAATTTAGAATTGCTAAATTCTGGAGGGCCTTGTGCCCAAGGATTGGATTGGCTTCAGGTGAAGCGTTGAACCATAGGCAAATTCCAATTGACCCAGCATGTCCTCGATGTGGAGCTATTGAGACTGTTGATCACATACGTCTCGGTTGTTCATTTACCAAGGCAGTTTGGTTTGCTAGTTCAGCCTCCAATGTAGTTCATCCATTGAATGATCCAAAGATACATGTATGGATTATGAGCTGGATTGTCTTAATGTGGGTTCTAAATCCAGGTACAGAGAGATCAGTGGCTAGTGCTCCTGTTTATATTAGCATATCTAGATTGCAAGAAATGAGAATTGGTTTCCGATGGAAATAGCACTCTCAGCTCAGCATCTTTTTCTGAGTTTATCCAAGCAACATACAAACTCTGCTCAACTCCGGTTCGGGCAACAAATTCTCACCGGAATGATTGTTGGTGCCCTCCTCCCATGGGAACTCTAAACCAGCTCCCTTCACCTCAGTGCTCATGGGGGAGGCCCTTGCTGCACGCACAGCTCTTCTCCATTCTATCTGAGACTCTGTTAAGTGTTAATCGCATACATATTGAATCTGACAACATTAAGCTCGTGGAAAGCATCACACATCCAGCAAGACCTGCCAGGCTGGAAATTTCTCATTCCATTCACTACTAATTAGACAGCTGATGACATACTTTGTCGATATTTCTTTCTCTCATGTTAATAGGGGAATGCAACAATGTGACAAATTCCTTATCCCGGGAGGTCCGGCCTGTCCCTACGGTTCCCCAACAGCGAACACGAAGTATACCATCTCGCGTTCGAGGAGCCTTTGCCGGAGAAGGATGGTGATGAACTCGGCACCTGAGAATTGAGTATCTGTAGATAAAAAGGGCAATTTCGGGTTTTTGAAAATTTTCAATGAACTTAACTGCAACTGCTTAATCCAAATAAGATGCTAATGGTACCAGGTTTAAATGTAATTTTTTTAATTTTCAAGAGAAATTATATAATTTTAACAAGCAACAGGGAAAGGTTGATGTAAAAAATCTTATATAATATACATAAGAAATAAAAAGAGCTCCTGACGGCCCAAGTATAAGGGAGAAATCCGCACACCTCATCAATGAAGATGAAAATAACAAATCATCCACATGGAATCCACATTATCCAAATAGGGAAAACAAATAATAAATAAAGACTCCCATGTTTGAAGGAAATAGAACTCATGGTGGGAAAATATATATGCCGAGTTGGTGGCATTTCAGGATGGACTACTAGTGGCATTACCAACCTGGTGGCTCAAATTGACTCCAAAGCCGCTCTGCATAGGGTTATGAAATAGGAAGACACATCATGATGATCCACTGCTTCCATTACTACGAGCCATTGCACAGACACTGCTGAGCTCGGCTACCTTGTCTATTTAATCGGAAAAGGCTGTGTATAGCTAAAGAATCTGTCTCTATCTCTCTCCCCCCTCCCTTCAAAAACAGCCCCCTATGCCCTTTTCATCCCCACCCTCTTATTGGTTGAGCCACTAACTTCAAAAAAGCTGGTGATACAACTGACCTCCTCTTTAACAATTAAATCACAAAAAAGCGAAAAAATCCTGTTTACCTAGAGGCCCTGGCCTCAATTAGATGCTGTATCTTCTTTTATGCTATTTGGGATATTTAGTGTACGTTTGGTTTAATTTATAAAAGACTACCTAAATAATAATAATAATAATAATAGCTGAAATCTAATCATACAATTACAAACACTAGTGGCGGATGCACAAAGCACGACCGTACATAATCATAACCATATAATCATCAAATTAACATCCAACCCTAAAATAACAGGGAAAAAACAACAAAAAGGCTTCAATCATGATGGTAGAGGAAGTACTCCCTGCGGGTAAGGGTGGGTCTGACGCGGTTGATCCTGATGAAATACTAAAGTTACACGTACAATTGACACCTTACACACTGTAAGATGTTCACTACTCCCATTAGATCAATCATGAAGCTTTAGTCATATAGCTTGAGTGACTGGTGCCCCTTGTCATCAAGCTGAGATACAGCATTCACAGTTGAAATCCATGTCTATAACAACTAACATGGACAAGCCATCTTCTCCAACCTTACCTGGTCTCCATCTCTTTCCTTTGATATCTCTGAAGCAACATATGATTGATGATAACCAGCTAACTCCAACAAAAAAAATGAACACTCGAGAAGACAGCTGTACCGATATATTCCTTCATTATTTAAGAATGTTCCTGCAACTGTTCTTGACCACTTGCTTCATTTCTCTTCAGTCCGATAATTAACCATGTAAATAGCAACCACAGTGACGAAAGCTCCCACCAGTTGCAGAGGTGAGAATGTCTCACCAAGGTACAAAAACCTGGGGTTGAAGTGCAATATTTAGAGTGAAGTGGGAAAAAGTAATCTTGTCGCCTGTGCTAGATTTCACTTTGGGTTCAATAAAAATGATGGCTAAATATTCTAAATACGACTATAGAGTTGTTATTCAGATCCTCCCATATATATATATATATAGCACGTATTTTCTTTTCTGTCTTTATGGGCTTTGATGATCTTACCCGAAAATTGAAGCAAACATTGGAGTTAGAAAGGTGAGGGAGCTCAGTTTTGTCAAGCTACCTGCAAATGCATCACCAATAGATAATTTCTCTCAGTAAAATGAGATTTGGAAATCCTGGCACTGATGACTGAAGAGATATTAAATGACTCCACTCCAATAAGTAAAGAAGACCTCTGGTTGCATTGTAGTAGAATACACCATAGCTGACAGCACTTCCAAATATGGAGGTATAGACAAGTGCCAGAAGATCACTTGTCATCAGCTCCTTTAGACTCCCATTGATACCAGGCTCATGATTAAGTACTGAAAGCACCACAAGAGGTAGCCCGCCAATAACCATGTGCTGAGAAGGAAAGCAAGAACATTAGTCTCTCCAATCTCCATCTAACATTGTTCATCCAATCGTGATTGACCATGTAGCATAGATCTTAAATTTTTAAAACCAGACTGAACCAGTCGGTCAAAGCATGTTGGAAAATATATAAAATTAAGCTTCTCCTGCTTCGAGTATGAAAATCAGCTAATAAAACCAGAAAGAAACCCAGACTTCCCTCTCCCTTACAATATCCAGTCTGGTTTAAAAACTACGCTGTTAAGCTTGTCTCGAATTCTTGACCCGTTTTGAAGATTGAGACTCACTTCGACATGTTCTGGTAGCGACCTGAATGAGAAATTTTTTGAGATCTATGATAGAGGCGGAGGAGTTGGGCCGATAGGACCAAACCCAGAACCCAACACTGATCTTGTATGGGGGTGTAGGGGTGGGGGCGTAGCCCCCACGGTATGGTTCAACCGGGTCGACCCATCGGTGTATGGTTCGACTGGGTCAACCGCTACCCAATGGGTCGACCAGTGACTTAGAGTATATATAATGTATTATTGTCTAGTTGAGAAAATCATTGTATTTTGGGGTTTTTCGAGCTAGGGCTTCAAGGTGAGTTTTCTTGTCACTGCTTGAGTGTAATCTCTCTTTTACATAATTAAACATTTTTTTCTTCGCCCGAGGACGTAGCACACCACACTGATGTATGAACCTCGTTAAATCTCTGTGTTTTGTGGATATTTTATTTATTTATTTTCGAATTTCTTAGTGTTTAATCTAATATACGCTTATAACCAAAATAAACATAGCAACAAGAGGACCCTAGCCAATCCATAAATGTCACCCTTCCCCCCACCCCAACACCAAAAATAAATAAATAAATAAATAAATAAAGAATTGGAACTTACAAAAAGTAATGATAATCTTTGTTGGAGCTAACAATTATTTATTTATTTATTTATTTTTAGGATTGTAGCTTAGAAAAATTATTGATAATCTTCGTATCCATATGAAAATATCAGATCATCAAGCACCTAGGATATAGTGAAGGAGGGGCCTATATCAAAACAACAAGCTAGGCAGAAACCATAGACTCCACGTGACGGTAGAAATGACATGTTCAAATATTTTTTTCCCCACTAAAGTCCTGAGAGAAAAGCTACATGACTGTGGCATAAAAAAAAACCTATCCAAGTTACTAAGAAGTCTAAGACAAAAGACCTACCCATCCGGTTGCCATGATGGGGTCAGAATACTTGGATACCCAACGGACCATAACAGTGCCCACTGCCATGCTCTGAGCCGCAAGAAGCATCCACCACTCTCCACTACCCCACAATGAATTACTCTCCTCCAAAGTAAGAGCAGGGATCTACAAAAGAAACAACACAGTTTACCTTGTTAATCCATTAAAAAAAGAACAACTAAGGCATGACCATGTGGGTCCAAAGGAAACAAGAAGTTCTCCAAATCACATGGAGAACTTTCACAGACAGCATTTAATCCCCACAAAGGTCATCCAAATTTTATTTTGTCCCCTCCACCGATGAGAAAGAGCCTGCTATGGCCTTAAAAGAAGAGAAGAAAAAAAAAAAAGTGTCCTTCACTTCATAAAGAACTTTTCATAAATGAGCTTTCATTCACATCAAGGCCTTCCAGCTCTAATTTTGCACTATTCTGGAAGAAACCTGCTAATAGCCTTCCAATGTCCCTCAAGAAACATTGAGCTTAATTCTATTCCCAAAAATATATATGATGCATCCAATGTGTTACTGCAGTTTTCAGCACTTATATTGTCAAGCTGATAAATCCATAATCAAAGAAAGAAAGGGGGAAAAAAGTAGGAAACATGTGGAGCTAAATTCTGAAAGTGTACAAAACCAAAATAGAATATAATAAAAATATAAAATAAAACTTTTGAGTATCTTACTGGGTAAGAAGAATTACCTCCAGAAGCAGAAGCCCTATAACACCAAAGACAAGACCTGCAGCTCCAACAAACCCAATAGATTCACCAAATAATAAGGCTGCAAGTACAGCCACCGTCAAAGGCTGTGAATCAATTATCACCTGCATTAATAATTAAAAATCTTGAAAAATCCCAATGTTCATAATCACAAGTTTACAACCAACAACAACTGCAAGATAGGGCAAGATTGATGTCGTTTAACAACTCAAAGAAAAGCCAGCTGAACTTAATACAGCAGCTGAACAACCAAACAGATTTCACTTTAAGAATTTAGAAATCCGAACTGACTCCATGAAAATATCAACTCAGATAGCATACAAAAGCAGTAACATCAATTTCAAATTAAACAACTACCAAAAACAAAACATAGAATTAACGAAAATAATCCGTAGCTAACAATGGGATTTATAACTTACACTACCCAAACCCGCTGAAGTCGTCTGCAAACCTTCGGAAAGGAAACCCTGTCCAAATATTTTGAAAGAAAAAAGAGAAGTGATATATGAGTTTCACAAAAGAAGAAAAAGAAACTAAGAATAACACCCCCGGGGCCAAACACAGCATGTCAAGAGAAAAAAAGGCAAGCTTACATGATTTTTATTTTTCAAAAGTTTTCAGTTGCAGAGACAATTCTTTCTGCAAAGCCCACCTGAAAACAAGCAGCATCGACAAATCCAAAGAGAAGGATCGAAGCCCACGCGGTGACCCCGGAAGGTTGCCTCCTCCCCGTTAAGCTTGCGAAACCGATCAAAATCATACCTGCGGGAATAAGTCGGAACGATGACACGAAGAAAGGTCCGACCTTGGGCAAGACCTCTTTCATGGCGACCATAGTCGTTCCCCAAAAGAAGAAGGGAGAAACTAATAGAGCCCAATCCAAGAAGTCTCGAGCAAAACCCTGGTCGGAAATCTTTGCATCTCTCAAGGGAAACGCTGAACCCTTCAGCTTCAACAAAGGGTCGGTCTCAGACGAGGATTCCGTATGATCAGAGACAACACAATCGACGTCGAGTCCGGTGCCGAGGCAATCAACTGTAGAGTCCATTTCGGGCTGGGGCCGTGTGCAAGCCACAGTGACGGTGGTTGTCGGAACCCTCCTCCGACTAGCACTAAACCTGAACTCGTTAGAGTCGTTGGGTTTGAAGGCAGAAAGCTGGAGCAATTTTTCAGACGAGGCCCACGAGGGGCCATGCCGGTTTCTAGGGTTTACTGAGTTCGTATACGGGGACCAAAACAAATGCAAATTGGAGTGAAGGGTGGAAGAGGCTGCTACTGCTGCTGCTGCTGCTGATGCCATTCTTTTTTTTTCTATTATTAATTAATAGTAAGACCCTAATTCTATCAACTATATGGTGAAAAATGAAGATCCACGGAGATTTCTATCTAATAAATCTATTTTTCTGGGACGAAAGGCCGAAGGTTCTGCACGACTGCAATCTGCTGATAGCAGAATAAGTCCCAAAGCGGCTGCCCCGGTTACCGTGAGTGTTAGACCGTAGAATAGGAAAAGTGTAGGGGCCCTATGGCAACTGCGGATAGATGATCTCAGACGGTCAGACACTCAGACCTCAGTAACGATTAACGACCACGTTTTTCTTTATCGTTTATTTTTCATTTCTTACTTCCTTTATAAATTGAGAAAATTTCTATTCCTCCCGTAAGTTTTAAAAATCGGATCGGATAGGATCGCCCATATCAGATCGCTATCGATATAATGGTAGATATAAGGGTAAAATGGTCAAAGAATCATTTTTATATTTTATTAGGGTTAAATCCTTCTAATCCAATCCAAGTTCTAAGACCTTCCTCACCTGTACTTGTAATGCCCCTGGTACTTGGGTGTCAAATTCTTTCCCCTTTTGACACAGCGTCCCCACTAGGGGTATTAATTCTAAAGCCACACCGGTAGTAGGGGTGTCAATTAGTTGGTTCGATTTGGTTTCGGTTCTAGGAATGAGGAAGATCAAAATCAATCTGTTAAGGAACTTCGATTTTCGATCGATTTTGGTTTCGATTTGGTTTGGTTACAATTTATTTCGGTTTTTTAATATCGGATTAACATCGATTTTGATCGGTTTTATTATTGGGCTTGAATCATAATGAAATCTTACATTTATAACTTATAGTGACAAGATTTGACCAAAAAAAAAAACTTTAAACTTATAATTAAATCAAGGTTTATAGTTGTATGGGAAAGATAATTAATATTGAAACCCTATAATCCAATCATTCATTTAATTATCCAACTAGTTTTATACAGTGAACAAGGAAATCAATGGAAGCATTATTACAATTTATAAATCAAAATTTCTATTTATAACCTAATATTCAATGATTTGTAACAATTCCTCTTATAAAAAAAAAAATTCTCACTAATATTGCAAAAAATGGATAATTAATTCATCAATTTATAATCTCATAATCATTTATTTTTTTATCGGTTTCATTTGGTTTGGTTATTGGTCGGTTCGGTTTGGATCGGATCGATTTTCAGTCGGTCCCAACATACATCAATCCAAAACCAATCCAATAAGGATTAGTTTGATTCGGTTCGGGTTTTATTGGTCAGTTTAGATCGATTTTATCAGTTCGGGCTAGGTTTTGACACCCCTAACCGGTAGGCCCGACCGAGTCTGACACATTTACGGTTCAATCGAACCGACCTGATTAATAAAAGTGTCAGACTTGAGCCCGACACATTTATTAAACGGGTGTTCACAGTGCAAGTAGCTAGCCCGTCAGGCACCCGACCAAACCAACATGTTTATGCGCCCCGCTTGAACCAACTTGTTCTAACCCGACCTCCTTTAATACTACATAAAATTCCTATTTCTCTACTATTAGTAAGAAACTAATTAAGCTTTCTTACCCCTTGCTTTGTAATAGGATTTTATTTAATTAAACTTTGTTTTGTAAGTTGTAACCGTTATAATCTCTCTCTCTCTCTCTCTCTCTCTCTCTCTCTCTCTCTCTCTCTCTCTCTCTCTCTCTCTCTCTCTCTCTCTCTATAGTAAAAACAACCATAACCTCATATCAATTCTCTTTTTTATTAAAGATTTACATCACATATTTCTGGGCCTTCAATCCACCAAAGAAACTAATTTTAGTGCAGGCACGTTTAAAGCCCGCTTAGACTTATATAGGTCCATAGCCAGGTTAAGGCCCGGATAAGGCCCATGCAGTCATAATCTCTCTCTCTCTCTCTCTCTCTCTCTTGGTAAAAACAACCATAATCTCATATCATTTCTCTTTTTTATTAAACATTTGCGTCACATATTTCTAGGCCTTTAATCCACTTAAGAAAAGAATTTTAGGGTAGACACGTTTAGAGCCTGTTTAGACTTATATAGGTTCATAGCCAGGCTAAGGCTCGGATAAGGGCCTTTTAAGGTAGCCCAATTAAAGCCAACACTGACTGGCCCGATTATAAGACCGTACCATGCCCCCCATAGTTAGGTCCATAAACTTAAATGGGTGTTCACAATGCAAGGCTTCGAAGTGACCAAGCCCTGCTAGCTCGACCGATTGACAACCCTAGTCCCCACTATGCCCTAGATGTTGTGGGGGTCCGCTCTGATACCATTTTATAATGCTCTGGCCTCATTAACATTAGCACAATATTGTACTTTTTGACCCTTGTGCCTCAAATCTTTAAAATATATTGTGCTATGTTAAGGAGGTTAGAAATTATAACTAGTCCAACAACCTCTCCCTAAAAGTGTGGAACTAAAGTTTGCACACTCTCACTATTCTCTCAAAACTTTTAGGACTTACTGTCATTTGGTGGGGACACCTCATCCTATACATTTGTCGTTTTCTTGGATGTCATAATACTCACCTTATGCTCTATTTGTTTGACAAAGAAAAATGAAAAAGATAGGTATTTTCCCAAACTACTACAAATATGAGTGTTTGGATAAGTGGGGTAGGAAATTTATAATTTGAATCATTTCAAACTCTTTTTTCCTTCAACTCCCTTCAACTAAGGATGTGAATTTGAAATCGAAACCATTTACTACAATCAAACTGATCCATTTACACTGAAACCATGAAACCATTTATTAAATGGTTCGGTTTTGATTTTAAAATTGAAATTGTGATTCAATTTTGGTTTTGAAGCTTAATAAACCATTAAATTGATTAACATATACGTAGTAACTTTAAGTCATTCAATGTTAAGTTTACATACATTTCAATAAAAAAAAAAAATTTACATTAATTTTAAAAAAAACATGTAACAATAAACAATTCAATTTTACAATTTACATCAATTCCACTAAAAATTTTAAAGATAAAAAAGTTGTTTGGATAAAAAATTGGAAAACATAAGAAAACCATTTAAAACCCTTTAAATCGAAACCGTTTATAAATGGTTTCAATTTTAATATATGAAATCGTTTATAAATGATTCGATTTTGATTCTAATAAAAAAATCTTACACTGAACCGAATCGAACCCATCTACATCGAAACCAAATCGATTGACACCCTTACCTCCAACCTCACACACAAGCCTGGGGTTGCATGCTAATCACATGGGTTGCGTGCACTCAAGTGTTGGGTTGCGTGCATATCAGAGATTGAGAGGGAATTAGAGAGATCCGGATGCAATAGTTGTTGTCTGCTAATATAACAGTTAACTTTTCCCACCCCATTCACTTTCAAAACTTTAGGCCCATTTGTTTGACGGATAAAGTGATAGGAAACTTGTGAAGAGGGTCTCCCATTTGTGGGTTGGGTTGACAAGGAAAGGAAAGGAAAAGAGATAATGAAATATATAATTTTAGTGGGGCCCATTTCTATGGAAAATAAAGGAAAAAGAAATGGGGTAGAATTCTATGAGAAGGAGAGGAAATAAGAGGAGGAGAGAGATATATACAAAACAACTATCCATGAAGGAAATTAGGAAGGATGTTAATTGGTTTGGTTTCGGTTTAAACGGTTCAGTTCACATTTATTTGGCTGAAATCAAAACCGCACCGTTTGCTAATCGGTTGCACTTTTTGAAACCGCAACCATTTAGTAAACGATTTTGGTTCCATGGTTTTTAAATGGTTTCGGTTTCACGGTTTTAAATGGTTTCGATTTCAATTTATTCCATACGATTTCTAAACGGTTAGCAATCAGTTTGCTAGTTTATTCATATGTTTACTAAAATTTGCTTTTGGTGATAAATGATTCAATCTTACGAATGTAAAATGCAAACCATTATGTTTTGTTAAAACAACCAAACAACTAAGTAAAAGAAAATATTACATTGAGAATTTTTTTTTTCGGTTAAGAAAATAAAACTTCATTAAGTAGAGAGAAAGTGATTTACGTCATTGTATGATCTGAAGTTGTAAAATTGAGATCGTTTTACTATAATCATATGTGCAATTGTATGCAATCCTAGAACCACTTCGCTATTGGGTCTATAACAAAAAGTAATGCTATATAGAAACTTATGTACATCCAAAACTAGGGGAATTACACTCAAAGGCCATGAGGTGGTTTTGTAATTTGAAATTAATCCTCCAAGATCTTCCGAATCGCTCCAAATCTTCCCGATTCTCCACCCATCGTCCCTCACCAACTTCATACTAATAAGAAGTTCCCAAGTGCATACTTCAATGGTGGGTCCATAAATAATCAACACTTTATGGGATAAAATTTTCTTTATATATAATACATGTAGCCCATCCAGAAACGTTATTTGTTGCATCGGTGACACCCACACAAAAGAGGATTGGTGGGTCCACATTAGAAAGATTAGAGATAATTGACAAAGTAACATTAGTTTGATTCACCTGGGTGGTTATAGGTTGATAAGCTTATGCCATCCATTGCATCACAGGATGAAGAATCATGTTGGGATTTGGATTAACTTGATTGTAAATAATTTTATTCCTATGTGATCATATGAAGTAGCATGTGACAACAAACATATTAAAGAAGGAATTTAGATGGTTTGTCGGGACAGAGGTAAAGAAATACATAATAACATGCTTAAAAGGAAGATCATAAAGACATTCAGTTCTTAGTCCCAATGGGCCAATTCCCAAATTCTTTTTGAAAGTTCACATGAGATGAAAATATGACCAATAGATTCCTGTTGATTTTGACAGAATCCACAAGTAGGATCCACATCTTTCTATTTTCCTAGGATATGATAGGGATTCCACCATGCGCTAACCTCTAAAAAAAAATCTTAAATTTTGGATGGAGTTTGGTTTTCCAAAAAAACCGCCACCAATGTTGGCAGAGAGATGAGCAAGTACACCTGCTTGATAACCCAGATTGGTTAGTAGATGAATCAATAGTTAAGAATTTTGCAATCAGTTTGGTGGTAAGAACCCCTATTTTGGAAATTTTACACCTCCAAAAATCATTGCTTATAGAAACTGGAATTTTTAAGATATGATTAACAGTGGGGAGAGGAAACATTGCTTATAGCATTCTAGAATTTCACTGATTACAGCACATAAATTCACTAACCTACATTAGACAAATTTCACTTGGTTTGTTATTGTTGATGCTTTCTAAGTTAAAATTGGAGATAGTGGATATCCATGGATCAGTCCAAAAATCAGTGTTCCTACCATTCCCAATTTTAATATAGACATTTTTTTAAGAATAAGAAGGATACTTGCAATGCTATTCCAGGTGACAGATCCTCTTTTATTTAAGATGGTCAAGTAAAAAACTGGCCTATTTGGGAAGTACTTCTTTGCAATTATCTACGCCCATAGGGAATCTTGTTCTGTAATGAGACGCCATCCCAACTTCAATAGGAGAGCTTTGTTTTGGGTCTTAGAAGTTCTGATACCCAATTCTCTTTGAGATTTAGGGTAACAAACTTTATGCCACCCAATAAGATGAGTTTTCTTTGATTGCTCTTGATGTCCATTCCAAAATTATAGATAAATTGAATCTAATTTCCTACAAATGGACTTAGGAAAAGCAAAGCAGGACATGAGATATGAAGGAATAGTGGACAAGGCTGATTGGATCAAAACTGTTCTGCCTGCATAAGACAAGAAGTTAGCTTTCGAAAAAGAGAGCTAATGAACACTGGTAATAGTATTGGATGATGCTAAAGTATGAGTAGAAGGCTCTTAAAACACATCTTCCAAGGCTTCAAATAATTCCTCTTCATCTGTCTCAATTATATAAAGGAAGAAAACAATCCAAAGAATCTCATACGAGGTTAAAAGAAAAAAAATATTATCTTCAAAAGTTGCATCATACATTCAATCACGCAAGCATACCAAAGCTTCAAAATCCCAATCGTTTACTTTAGGATTTTTATCTTTTTGGAAATGATATATCGATTCTGCCCCTGCCTTATTTAATTGGTAAATAGGTTAATTAGATCGGTTTTGATGGTTTAAACGATTTATTTTCACGGTTTCAATACGGTTTGAAACCAACGGGTTAAACAGTTCGGATCGGTTTCGACCCATTTAGCTAATCGGCCTGAAACTTAAAACCAGAACCGAACCATTTACTAAATGGTTTTACGGTTTTGATAAATGGTTTCGGTTTCAAATTCACATCCTTAGAAATTGGTAGGACTTTGGAAGTGAATTGGTGGGAAAAAGTTAATTACCACATCAATAGACAACAATTATTGCATTAAGTGACCTTATTTTTGTTTTTGGTAAATACTAAGTGACCTTGTCTCATAACCAACAAACGAACAACCAAGGTTTTTGGCATTTTGAGGAATTTTGAGGAAATATTCTTCATTTTCCCACCCCTTTTTTCTTTCCTCTTTTTTCCATCCAACAAACTGGGTATGAAAAAGTTATTTTTTGTCTCTCTCTCTCCTCCTTTTTTATTTCTCTGTGATAGAATTCTACTTCATTTCCTTTTCCTCTATTTCTCATATCATGCTAATAATTACATATTTTACTATTTCTTTTCCTTCTCTTTTGTTTTGGGGTTTTTTTTTATTTTTATTAATTCTCAACAAAAGGAAAGAAACATTAGAAAATAGTCTGGATGGGATAGATATTCTCTTTGTGAGAATCCAAAATGCTAATTGTTTTTAAAAAGTTATAATGTCAAACAAATGGGGTCCAATGCATTCTAACTTCCTCACTCAAATTTTTCACATTTGAGTTTCTACAAAAAAAAAAATAATAATAAAAAAAACCCAAAAAAATTAAACTTATACCTCTCCTTCTACTTTGATATTTTAAATACCCAAACTACCACTCCTTTCATGATTCTATGTCCCAGATTTTTTAGGTAGGCCTTATCTTATACCACTAGGCTCATGAGCAAAAGAAAGAAGATTGGATCCCACTTCTCAATGTAAATAAATCACATTGATATCTTGCCCTACCACTACAACCCCCTCACCTCTCGCCTCCATCCTACTCCCTACCACCCCTTAGTCACCTCACCCATGCTTCTTTACCCTCTTTGATCCTTGCCCCTGCTTTGCAACTGTGCCCAACCCCAACCCTATCAGCACCCTCAGACCTCAACATGCCCTTTCCCTTGCAAACCCGCCCACCCCAAGCATGGTTCTAGGTACGCACCAGGGTGATTTGTCTTAGCATCGATGGAGTCCGTTATTGATATAGACGCCTTTTATTTTATTTTATTTTATTTTTCGGTGTGTGTGAAAAAGAACATAACATTAACTAAACATGCAACATTAACATCTACATGTAGCATAAGTTTATTTGATCGAGCCCTACTTGGCCAGATGATGAGCTACCAAAACATTTATACAATCTCTTAAAAAACTTTAAAATTGTTCAAACAGTGTATGATATCCAACAAAAAAGTGAAGATTTCACACCGCTATAAATCTAATAGATCAACAAAGCTCTGACCATCAATCTAGATGGTGGCGGTTATGAATTCCTAATTCCCTTGCTTTTTGCACTCCCTTGAGCAGTCCCCTTGCCTCTACTTCTTGTGCGGATCCTGTGTATCCACAATGGATTAGATGAATCGGACAAAAAGTGGTCCAGTTTTGATATTATGCCCAATACTTCCTGATACGAACACCAATATCAATACCTCTAACCCCTGCTCGTGAGAAAAATCTGAAGAGATTATCCAATAAAATGCTCTGATTGGTTGCAAGGGAAACTAGAAGGAAGGGCAACAAAGAATTTTAAACAAATAAAACTTTCAATATCTAGCATGATTGTATAAATCACATATTATATATATACACTAGTAAAAACACACGTGCAAATGCACGTATGGCTAAACTTTTTTTTTAGTGTGTGTGTGTGTGAAAATAACAGACTAAATGTATTTTAATCATCTATGTATCCATTGAAGCAGTAAGAAATTTAAGATAACTATTAAATATTAATTTCTTAAATATCAAATTATGATAGGCACTTGTGGCTTTGGTTTTTTTTTTTTAACAATCAATGGTATTATAAGAAGGGGAGAGATTTGGTTACTAATTGCATGGGTGATTTGACTCAAACTCAATATTATTTCAAGTAAACTTTGTCACTTTAATCAAGTTTCTAACTTGTCCACAGTGTTGAGCTGAATTGATTTGAATCATCAATTAATATTGTGGAAAAATTGCTAAAAGTCATAATCACTTCCTTCCTAAAAAAATCATTTAAAAAAATGTTATATTTTTCTTGTCTAAGAACCCATATATTCCCACAACACTACCTATTAAGGTTAGAATGAAAATATAGACTTGGTGGATTTGAACCACCATCCTCTTGAGGCATGGAACCATTTCCCACACCACAAATACTCTACCAATTAAGTGAAAGATCCATATTTAAATTATTAGGACTGTGATAAAATAAAATTAAAAAAGAGAAAGAAAACCAAACTGATATATAGTATTTCATACCTAATAAAGCCTTTTTTTATTTTTTATTTTTTTACAGTACAATGCTTCTATTGGGGGGGGGGAATGAAAGAACAATTAAGAGTATTTAATTCACTACCCTACAGCAATAAAAAGATACAACAAGAATCCACAACTATCATTAAGTGGATGCATAATTTGATTTATTAAAAATTTATGACTAAGCATTGAAAACCATAACCCTCTATCCTTTAGAATACTTCTGAAATCATGAGAACAATGCTTATTAATCAGCAATATTAATTTGCCAATGAAAACTCCTACTTGCTTATTTTGTAGGTATCCATGCCGCTACACCTAATTGAATAGAGTTCAATAATTTTATCCTATACCTTCTGAAAAAATTCAAGACTAAATTGAAATAAAAGCAAAAGTATCAAAAGACGAAAAATTCCTAGTACAATTTAAATGCATTTCATTTATTTTTAATATTTCCTCCATATTCCATAATTAAGACCCAGTACTTGTGGTGCCTAATCACATAGAATGCATGTCTTGGGCTTATGAGGAGAAAACTTCTTCACATACTCCAATATGAAGTCCAATATCATCTAGGAAAACTTAAATTTCATTTTGATGGTATTTGAGTCAGACTTTTATGGCTGCAATGTTTGTGTACTTGTTGGCAATATAGGGGCATGACAGTAATAATGAAGGATTCCTCTTGCTGGAAGAAATCCTTTCGGGACATTTTCAGCATATATCCAAGCTTCAAAGGCATTATCAATATAAAAGAATCTAGCTCTAGTATACAAATCATTCCGTTTATAATGCTGAAAGCCATATGAAACACAACAAAATGAAGAATAGAGAAATAATACAGAAGGTCTATATGGACGATTATCCACAAGGCATGTTCAAGGAGGGCTAAATTACAGAAATGACCAAACACATTTTATTCTATATGAAAACAGAGCAGGGTATCATAGAGTTAGATCAACCTTCTTATAAAAGAAAAAATCTTGCTACAGGACAAAGTTTCAATTCTTAGTGGATCAGCAAGCGAAAAAGGTTCCCAGCATGTTCTCTGGACAAGCTCTTGGATAACATGAGTACAGCCAGAATTTTCATTTGACTTTGATAAACACGATTTGATGGAAGGGGGAGGGTGAAATTTTCACTTCCCTTCCCTTCCCTTTACTTTCCCTTGCAACTCATGATGTAAAATGTGATGTACATATAGAGTAAAATGAAACATAATGGGTTATCAGAGTTTATTCTAAAGAGAGAGACTTCAAGAAGCAGAGAGTTCAGTTCAACAACGTAAGTGAACGGAATGATGTTGGCATATTCGAGTAAAGCAAGCAAGTAAACTACTTCTCTTCGTTTTTCAATTTCTTCAAAAAGATATCCTTTGGCTAAATGAGATGTCGGTTTAGGAATTGGCATAGAGCCTCAATCTCATTGCCATTTAATAAAAAGCAATAGAATTAAATAGTTCAGAATCATTATTGCCTTTGGATGGGGGACGGGGAGGGGCATTCATTTGAGATAGAAAATGATATTGAGGAGACTCGGGAGAGGGAATAGAGGCTGTAACTAGAGTTTCCTTGGGATGACCACAGATGGAACAAGGGAAAAAATTTAGGTTGAGGTTGTTACCTAAACGATGTTGATCAACGTCCTCTGATGGCAACCATTGGAGACCTCCATCTATGTGACAACTTACATGGAGGAAAAAGGGAGTTCGTAGAAACGATGGAGAGGGTATTTAAAATCTAGAAAACTTGCACATGCATAGTCCAAAGAGTGAATTAGCAAACCTGCACATGCCTAACACAAGATATATGCTGAAAGATAGAGAAGCATTGATCCTTTAATAGGTGATCTCAAAGTTCACAGGAAGAGTTATTCATGAAGAAAAATGGAAGTAAGCAAAGAAATTTTTTCCTTTTTCTGGTCTTGCTCTGCAACTAATATGGTCAAAACTCCCACTGGGCGAAGGAGGAAAAAAATAAACTTGGCTGAAAGCTAGAGTCCATAAACACTGCCACCATGCTTTCAGAATCTTATTCTCTTTACTACTTTTACTTGCCAATACTCCTGTACAAGTTAGAAAAAATAAATAAATAACAAAGACAACATATTCTATTAAGAAGTAAAGAAAGCATGCATGATTATTGTAAATATGAGATTAAATCTATGAGGAAACTACTCCTCTGCAATTTGATTGGGTACACAGGAGAAAATTAGTCATTACGAAATTCAAAAATACCTTGACAAATTGAAAGCAACTTTCCGGCTCTACTATTGTGATTAAATTGGGGTTTCCTATTATCACACCTCGCTCGCATAGAATCGAACCGGTGACCAAGTTAACACTGATTAACTCACAAACATATCAGGATCAACAATACAGTAACTCCAATACAGCATACATCTACTAATATAAGATCAGACCTATATTTTCAGCAGAAGACATGTTCATAATAATACCTGCAATTGTTTCCCAAATACTTGATACCCAAATTGAATTATAAAGGTTACATACATTTGGGCCCGAAGGCATGATATATATATATATATATAAACATAACAATTTAAGCATCAAGTAACAAAAGGAAATACATCAAAAATAATAAAAAATAATCATTTAGGAGTCACAGTTGCCATGTAGTACAATCCTCGCACGTGCAATCGGCACTGTACTCGAACTTGTCAGGGACCCACCAGTCCTCAGATGGAAACTCCACAGTGAGGCCCGGCTCCTGATCACTAAGCGGGTAACCTGAAAAATCACCTAAAAAGAGTTGAGCATGTGAGATGAACTTACTAGCCCAGTAAGTGGAAAGGAAGACCATATAAAGAAAACCACACAAACAGTTATAACACAAATGCGTCTATATGCAATTCATTTTAAACCCTAATAGTCTAACAACATTACTAGGTCATAAGTTATGTGCTACTCACAACCACAGTGCGCGTATGCCCCGGGTACGAGCCGCGAACCCCATCCTGCGATATACCCATAGGGTTGTCGGAGAAGGCCCACCGTTGGTATCGAAATTTAAAATGCAAGCCGACTCCCAACAAATTTAAATGATAGAAAGTAAATGGGTGATTCCACCCAAAATAAAAGTAGTACGATCGACCCTCTAAATATATCACCAGGGTTACCGACTGTCCAAGAGATCAGCCGTACGTACTTCTAACTGCTGCAGGAGTTCGACAACCGCAACTCGATGCTTCCCCCCAATGATCCCTCAACACGTAAACCCCTGTTAGGAAGAGTTGTAGCACAAAGGTAAATCACATCCTAGCCACATGCCTCTACATGAACATAGTATGATTACACAATGACACCGCATCCCATACCACGAGCCACCATGCACTCGTTTTCAAGCCAACTACGACATCTAAATCTACATACATATCATGTCCAAATGAAATTCCTCCATCACATACACTAAGACGTAATGAATATTCCATCATAACACAAAGCATAGGATATTATGTAAATGCACATTCAAATGCATGATATGACATATGTGATGTCTAGTCTACACACAAATGACATGATGATATGGCGAGACTAACATATGTTAAATGATACATAACATTATGAAATTAAATCAGAGTCCACTCCCCACTTGTATATATACACGGTGCTTGTACCCGGTACAAAAAAGATCAAATGTGTGGATACGTGTATATTAAGTGTAACCTATCATAAACATAATGGTTTATCATTTCACTATGTTGGAGTCAAAATCATCATGTTTGAATACTAAAATCGGGTTTAGAATCATAAATACAGGTTACCCATCAAATTTGGACCAATTTTGGTAATTCTGGAAAGACAGGTGGCCCAAAGCCAAAGACCAGTGGGCTATGTAGCCCGCCGGTTTCAACCTGTCAGTTACTCCAAAGCCTAAAATCTGAGTTATGGGAACTCAGGTGGGCTAAAACCAGAAGACCGGTGGGCTAAGTAGCCCGCCGGTTACTCCAGAGCCTAAAATCTGAGTTTTGGGAACTCAGGTGGGCTAAAACCAGAAGACCGGTGGGGTAAAAATACCCCCCAATCTTTAAACGAAAACTTTCCCAACCTCATTCCTGACTTTCCTCCGGCTTAGGGAACTTGTTTGGGGACAATCCGGTGACTCAAATCACTTATCTAAGATCCAATCATGTACCCTCAATCTAGATCCAAGATTAAATCAAAAGAAAAATGAAGATTCTTACCTCTTTCTCAAGAACACCAATGAAACCCCAAATTCCACTTCTTTTGCTCAAGAACCTCCAAATACTCTAGATCTTCACCAACACTTCTTCCAAATCCTTCAAAATCATTATACACACCTCCCATTAGACCTTAGATTTGATTATCCAAGTAGGATTAGCAAGATCCTAGTGGCTTCTTTCCCAAAAATCAAAAAGAGGGTTTAAGGACGGGGTTTTCCAAAGAATCCTTGGAATGTGTGCAATACCTATCTCAAATCGAAGACCTCGGCGAGCTGATCATAAATACGGACTCAAAATACCAAGACCCAGTTCCGGTGAAGCTCTATGGTCAACTTCCCCTTCTTCTTCTTTCTTCTTCTTCCTCTTTTCATTTCTTTTTCTTTCTCTCTCTTCTTTACTCTCCCACCGACCAACTAACATTAATGAGGAAAAAGATAATTAATGTCTCCCTTTTTATACCTGGGCCCCCAAAATATATTCTAAATGTCAAGTGGGTACATCTCAGGTGGGCTAAATCTCAGGTGGGCTTCAACGGGACTAAACTCCTATATAATATTAGATTAGGTTAGCAAATACTAGTACGTACCTTTACTTTTTTGTACATGGCCTCGTGGTGCATGCAAGTGCAAGGCTTGGGTGCACGTATTATACTTGGTACCCGCTCGGGTTATGTCAGGCCAACCCGAGTTCAAGGTCACCCTTGCTACCATATTCCATATGGTACTTGTATCGGTTCTCTCCGGTTCAGCCCTTATATGATCAAACCAAGTCAATGCGGTTAATTAGACCGGATTTAGAAAGTAGGGTATCACACCTATAACACTCAATGTGTCCTGCAAGGAGTTTTCGACAACGTCAATTACCATCATCAAACTCAACAAGACTTCCCAAATATTTATTGCAATTTGAACATTATTTGGGGAAAAGGAGTTTGAATAGGCATATAGAGTAGTTGATATATAGTGTGCCTGGATTATTTAAGAAACAATAGAACTTAGGGGCCATTACAAAACCGAGAATAAGTAATTCTAAAGACAGCACAATGTCAGGGCTAGCAAGTGCTGACTTCTTCCTATATGTAAATCTTTCAACTCAAAACATATTAGCCGCCATTATGATGTTTTTGAAGATGCACCAAAAACTTTGGAGAGAGAGAGAGAGAGATGAGGAAAGCCACTTACTGATGAGCCACATGCTTCAACAGAAACAGTAATCAGTACAGTACCTCAACCAACAAGGAAGAAGAAAAGAATAGAACATAGAAAAGAGAAGAAAGGATATATTAAGCCTCTCATGATTCTGCTGATTTTCTTCTATAGCATACAAGTTTTAGTGAATTGCTAATAGAGTTCTTAATTAGCTAGAATAAACCCACGCGGACTCCAAAGTAATATGAAACTCTTGGGCAGAACTCTTTCTTTGCTAACCCATCAGCTAAACACGCAAGTAGAGCCCTCTTTTAACTCAAATTCTAAGTCTGAGACAAACCCAACTATTGACAGAATTTTCTTTATCCTCTTTTTTTTTTAAATATAAAAGGGTACCAATAATTTATACAAAAAAAAAAAAAGGATAAAATAGTCAAGTGAAAGATTTGCCACTTCATGATTTTAGATTTCATTTTTATTATACTTTTATTTTTGGGGTAAAGAAATCCATGGGATTTAGATGTAATGTAAAGTGAATTTTTATAACTAAAATATGGAATGATTTGAGTTAATAATATAATCATGTGAGTAATGACTACAAAAGTTTATTTTTTAAGTTTTTTTAGGTTTGAAAATTTCACTTCTCTTTCCTTTTAAATTCCCTTTCAACCAAAATAAGCCTAAATGAGAAAAACTATTTTCCACGTAAATGGACTCTTATTTGGCTATTGAGACCATTAAACAAAGAAGACATAGTCTAAATGCTTGATTCAATAGAAAACCTTCCTACATATTCATGCTTGCCGACAATAATGAGTACTCCAACCATTATTGTGCATTTTCCCTTGGTCTTAGATTTCCGAAAGCTCTACTTTGACACTTGCAAACTTTGTTGAGTTGAAACAAGATGTGAAAAGGGACCCTTTTTTTTTTTCTGGTACATATGTGAGAAGGGCCCTTAACATCTATATCCATCTAATTTGGGCCCATTTGATCTTCTACGTACTACATTTTTAGGGTCATTTAAGATAAAGGAAAACTCTAACCTTGATAAAAATTTTGAACAGATGTTAAGAGATTAAATTTTTATGCCCTCCATAGTGTTCCCTATGTAAGGCTGAATATTTGTACATTTCCCCTTCTCAGAATTTAAAAGAGGCTGTAATGGGCATAACTAATGAAGGATTAAGTAAGAGGAACAACCAAGGAAAACAGAATATGTGGAGAAAGCAGATATTCACTCCATTTGCTTTCCAATTTATCTACAAGATGTAAGAAAGCAGCCAAAATAAAAAAGGGATGAGAATAAGGATGAGAGATAAATACCAGCAAATTCTAATATATTCTTGCAAATACTTCAAGCCTCTCGACATTCTCAAGGTAGGGCTCGCCCCCCCCCCCAACCTCGCACATGCGGGAGCCTTGTGTACCGGGTACCCCTTTTTATATAATATGGGACCCCAGTTGCCAAGAAAGATCATGGAAAGGACAGAATTTGCCTGTGAAAGATGATAGTTTGTAAGGTGAAAGAAGGCACCACACTATGCTTCGCAGGCAGCAAATATAAATTTATACCTTTCTTATCATGGATCTAACAAGCGAAAATGGAACTTACACTTCAAACAATTTGAAAAGATATACCTTTCTGTCTCAGTCAAGTTGCTGCCGGTTCTAGGCTGAAGTAAAGCAAGAGTCTTGTGGCAGGTTGGCGGCCAGCACAATCTGTAGCCAGGTCACTTAAAAGTGAAATTCCAACAGTAGATGGGTTGTGAGTTAATAATTTTCTTTATGGTCTCAGAGCCAGGAATAGCTGCCCACTGTGGTCCTTCATTCAAGGAGTTAAAAATAATAGGCACACCACACCATCCAAGAATGTCTCGCCGCAAATACGTGCTACTTCAATCAACGGTACAACAACTACAAACCTTGCAGAATCTCTAGAACCAGCTCTACCTTTGGTTTTTCACCAATAATCCCCACATGAACAGTTACCATTATTAAAATGATGAAAGCGGTTCGAATCTCTTAAGATTATCAACCGTCTCACAATCTTGGATATGTGTTTTATTGCAGTGTGGCAATCTTCACATACCCGTAGGTTCTTGATCACCCGGATTGGGATCCCTGATGGTATAGTCAGAATTCCAAATGCCACAGCTAGCTTTTCACTGTGATACTTAAGCATGTGCTCCTTCTCCTCCTCTTCCACATCATGCAACACCATTTTTGTTGAGGAAACATAACCGTTCTTTTTCATCTGCAGATCCAATTCCTCTAGGAAACCATATATTTTGTCTTTGTCGGGATGTACTGAATCTCCAACCGAGAATGTGTGAACTCTGTCCTGAACCTCGATCCAGCTATATCCAGGAACCTTCCTCACACCGCTATCCCTCATAATCAATCTCATTTTACCAACATCATTCCATCTACCTGAAGATGCATATAAATTCGAAAGGAGAACATACATCCCAGAATTATCAGGCTCCAACTCAAAAATCCTCTTGGCAGCCTCCTCACCTAATTTGGTATCACCATGAATCCTACTTGCACCAAGTATAGCACCCCATGTCGCCCCATCTGGTTCAAAAGGCATGTTCTTCATGAGCAATTGAGCATCTTCCAATCGACCTGCTCGGCCTAAAAGATCTATCATGCAAGTATAGTGTTGTACCTTAGCTGTTATACCATATTCTTTTTCCATTGAATAAAAGTACTCTGTGCCTTTATTAACTAAGCCAGTATGACTACATGCTGACAAAACACCAATCTGGAACCAACAGAAGAGCATAAGACTGTCAGAACACATACAGGGAAAAGTCACTCTGGCCCCAAAGAAAGCACATACACCCATACACATAACAATTGATATTGTAAAGTGGGCCAATTATACTTGCGAAAAAGGGAAACATTGCTAACAATAATAAATATGAAAATTCATAGCATCTCTCAAACACTTTCTTCATATATTTACACTGCATGTTATCGAGTATTACAATGCAATCTTTAGGCAAAAACATACAACACACAGAGAGAGAAGGATGAGAAAAAATGGTGTTTTATCACTTCACATCTACCCATCTACTTCAAAATGGGTGTTGTGTTCATGTTGGAGCTTTCAATTTTCAAATTAAATGCCCTTCCCAGGCTGTCCCTGTCATATCCTTGACATGCAAGGGAAACTAGTCAGTCTCACCGACTATTTAAACCAGAGTGGAACTCTCATTCATACAGCATCTACAATAACATGTACAATACTACAACTAAGAAAACAGAATTAAATAAATAAATTATTACCATGGTGGCATCATCCGGTCTAATACCCGTCATCTTCATTGATTCAAAAACCTTCAGAGCTACCCTACCATAACCATGCTTGGCATAACCGCTGATCATTGTGTTCCATGTGACGATATCCTTCTCTGGCATTTCTATGAACACATCATAGGCTTCAGCTATGCTCCCACATTTGCAATACATCGCAAGAAGTGCATTCCCCACATAGCAACCTGTCTCAAATCCCGCCTTTACAAGCCGTCCATGCACTTGCTTTCCCGACTCCAGGGCTGCAATATCTGCACAAGTGCTCAAGGCACAGGTAAAAGTAGATCTATTTAGTCTTTCTCCATCTCTCTTCATTTCTCTAAAAAGACACAGAGCCTCTCCACTATGACCACTCTGAGCATACCCAGCAATAATAGCGGCCCATGAGATGGAGTCTCGTTGAGGCATCTCATCAAACAGACTCCAAGCTTTATCAATCTCTCCATTCTGTGCATACCCAGTAATCATAGTATTCCAAGAACTAATATCACGGCAGGGCATTGCATCAAACAATTCCCTTGCGAGGTCCATTCTACTAGAGTGCGAGTAACCAGCAATCATTGCATTCCATGAAATAGAATTCTTGTCAGGCATTTCATCAAAGATTCTCCTGGCTTCCATCAACATCCCATTCTGGGCATACCCAGACACCATAGCGGTCCATGTAAACACATCCCGGATCGAAGATTCTTCAAACAACTTCCGTGCCTTGAGTAATTCTCCATTTTGGGCATAACCAGTGATCATGGTATTCCAAGAAACTTCATCTCTCTCAGGCATTCTATCAAAAAGGCATCTAGCATCAACCAGTCTCTTCTTCCGCAAATACCCTGCCATCATCGAATTCCAAGAAACTGTCTCCCAATCTGATTTAGAGTCAAAGAGCTGACGGGCAGACTCGATCCGTCCATTCTGTATATAGGCAGAAAGTATCCCATTCCATGATATAGAATTCTTGTCCGGTATCCGATCGAAGATCTCCCTAGCTTCGTCGACATAGCCACCCTGAGCATAACCCGATAACATGGTATTCCATGACACAACATCTCGTTTAGGCATCATATCAAACAGTGCACGACCAGCACTGAGGTTACGATTCCGAACGTAACCATGAAGCATTACGTTCCAAGAAACGAGGTCTTTATCGGGCGTCCTATCGAAGAATTGACGGGCAAGGTCGAATCTGCCATTGATGAGGTAGCCAGAAATCATGGCGTTCCAAGAGACGGACGTTCGGCGGGCCATGGTCTGGAAGAGCTGAAGAGCCAAGTCGCAGCGGCCGTTGCGCATGTGCTTGCTGATGGACATGTTCCATCTCACAACCTCTGCATCCGAAATGAGAGATGTATTCTTCCTGTCGGTAACTCTTTCTGGCGTCAGTATAGATCGACTTGCCTTTCTGTTCAATCTGGTTTGGGGACAGCCGATTCGTTCACTTTGTAGGGAGCGTACTGAGGAGCTGCTATAAAAGTATCTGCTTCTGCAACAGTTGGCGTGGAAGAGGCCGTGCATAATGATCTCGTCGCCACCTCCCAAGCTCCGGTGATGCAGCTTCTGCCGCTGCGATTACCAATTTACCACCACCACCACCACCACCACCAGCGAGGGTCCAGGAAATGTGATTGTGAGAAACTATGCAAAAGCGCTTTTACCAAAAAGCCCCTCGACCTCTTTGGCCTGGATTGTAAAATGTGTCATTTTCGTATCAACGCCTTGGAAGTATGTAGCAGTAGTAGTGTTCACTTCGCTGCCTCTCCGAGTCCGAAGTCCAGCGACTCTAGTCAAAAGTGCAATCGGAAGTTCGGAACTGGGAACTCCCTCCTCGCCCAATTTCCATCCCCGGCCACCAACAAATTAAAAGGGCTTGTTTTGGCTCTTGGAGGCACATAATTCATTCTTTTGACTGAAAAATTATTTTTATTTATTTACTTTAATTTAAAGATGAAGGAAATTCATTGATCACATCATCAATGGATCTAATGTCCAAGAAATTAATTCTCCTGTGCAAGGCTAGGTAGGCAATATGTTTAACAAAAGATACCAACCACATCATCATTGGGTCAAAGACAAAAGTAAGTAAAATGATAAAAAGAGTCGTATACACCAAGAAATAATGTAACAGAGCTCAAGGGCCACGATCTCGTGTTGGCATTTACAATCAGTTTCTGCAAATCCGTTGCATTGCTCCAAATCTCTATCAGACTCCATTCGTAGGTTTTAGCTCGTGGAGTAGAGTTCTCGATTCTGCTTTTATAGAATTTCCTGTCATCATAAATCTTTTTTTTGGTGAAACCTGTCATCATAAATCCGTATCACTTAAAACTATATTTCCCTTAGGCTGCGTTTGGTTGCAAGGAAAATGGAAAGGGAAGGCAAGGGAAGTGAAGGCAAGGGAAGTGAAGGAATATTTTTTTCCCTTTTGAGTCATTTGGTTGGAATAGAAGTAAAGTGAAATTCATTTCCCAGAGTTGTTTGGTTGGATGTAAAATAAATGTAAAATTTTAAAAAATTGAAAATGCTAAATATATTTACTAGAAGAGGCAAAAAAATTTTAAAAGGCTTAATAGCCTCAAAGCCACCCTAATTTATGAATTTGAAAAATGAAATTTCAATGAATACAATACATTGGATGCATGACTTCATATGTGATACGGCCAAATTGATTGCCCAGTAGGGTAAGGACACGCGTCGCCCACCTGGACACGTGTCACCCACCTGATAGAGGCTGCAAGGACTCTACCACGTCAACCGTGTGAAGAGAATATTCCCCACGAAGGGGGTAGGACGTATCCGAGTAGAACTCTAAAAGGAAAGGAGGTGGGCCCGAGGAGGACTCCTCCAAGGAAAAGGGAAACCCTAAACCCTAAGAGCAATATAAGAGGGCCCGAGAGGAAGGAAGAAGGTAAGCATTAATACCCACACCATTACTCCTGTAACAAAAACTGTGCGGCCGATCCCTAACTTGAGCGTCGGAGGGCTAACCCCGGACAAAGCTCTGGGCCTCTGCCGTATGTGCTTGTGCAGGATCAGCTCATAGGGATTTTCGACAACAACAGATTGGCACCGTCTGTGGGAACGACAGTAATGGTGGGGAGGACCTACAACCGTAAGAAGACGAGAGCAGCATCGAACATGAACATGGGGGAGGAGGAACCTTCAGGAGGGCTCCCTCCCTCAACTGAAATTGGACGAGAAAGGGGCAATGATGATCTGGAAGGTTCCGTGAGGTACCGGCGTTCGGTCTGATATTCGATGCGCGGAGATAGTAATCCTCCGCCCCCTCCTGGAGCGCAGGAATGTGACAAGGGAGTAGTTCGAAGCCCTCTAGGACAAATATGACCGAATGGCCGAGGCAATGAAGGAGGTCTCCAAAGCTGTCTCTCAGAAGATCGACGGAGCACCGCAAGGCCCCCACATCCAACCCAAGAGAGCTCGAGACGAGGACCGGAGCAGTACAGGATCGATAAGGTCTGGTCATAACTTTCGGAATCGAGCAATAAGGGAAAGTCCCGCACCCAGGGGAAGGACGCGGCGTGCCATCAGAGACCCACATGGGGAACCACGCCAAGGAGATGAACAGAGACACGAGGACTCAGGGTTAAAGCAGATGATCCTGGACCTGAAAGATGAGATCAAGAAGGTGGCAGAAAAATCAGACGGGAGCTTGCGAGCCAGACCTCACTAATGACACGGCTCTAGCTGATGAGGTCATGAGGGACCTGCTCCCGATCGGCTTTCGCCTGCCTAAGTATAACACTTATGACGAGTCTGGGGACCCCGTCGATCATCTGGAAGGTTTTAAGGTCGTCATGCAGTTCCATCGAGTCTCGAAAAACATTATGTGTCGCACCCTGCCATTGACGTTCAGAGGAGCGACAAGGCTATGGTACAACCGTCTGCCGACGAAGTCGATCCACAGCTTCAGCGATCTAAGTTACTTCTTCGTGAAGGGATTCTCCAGTAGCCAACCCCTTCAGAAGACTACGTTGAACTTGACCAACGTCAAGCAATATGAAGGAGAATCACTGTGGAACTACATGAAGCGCTTCCAACAAGAGAAGATCACGATCAGAGGTCTGGACCCGAAAGAAAAGTTCACAACCCTACTGGGGGGGCATCAAGGATAAGGAGTTGAAAAGGTCTTTGGCAAACCATACACCTAGGAACCTGGCCGAGCTGAGAGCTCGATGCGATAAGTACATCCAGATGGAAGAAACCCTTCAAGCCGATGAAGAAGCCGAAAGGAAGACAGGAAGAAAAAGGATCTCAAGGGGCGACGACAAACCCTCCGAAGAAGGAAAAAGATGAAAGTCTGAGCGCGGTCGGGCACCCAGTCCACCAAGGAAGTTCGAGAAATACGCACCCCTGAACCAGAGACGAACGGATGTACTGATGCAGATAAAGGACTCCCTGGATGCCAGAGCCATGAAGTGGCCAGGGAAGATGGGACGGCACCCCGAGAGACGCAATATGGATAAATATTTCCACTTCCACAGAGACCACGGCTACGACACCAAAGATTGTTGGCACCTCAAGGGGGAGATAGAAGGAATGATCCGAAGAGGATATCTAGGCCGATTCGTGGACCGCGAAAAGGAGGATGCCCAAGACGGTAATGACCGTAGGGATAACCGTCGAAGAGATGGCAGAGGCCGCTATGAAAGAAGGGGGCCTGCCCGTAGAGGCAATCAGGAACGGCGAAGGGACCAGACACCCGAGGAAGCTGACCATCGCCTCCGAGATGAGAATAAGAGCCCAACTAGAGTTATAACGACCATTTGTGGAGGCCTAGCCACTGGAGAAAGTTCAGTCTCGGCCAGAAAAGCAAAAGCTATGTGAGAAACGTGCATATGGACGAATGGTCGAACAAGAAGGCGAGGACGGGGATGGTTATTTCCTTCTCAGACGAAGATCTGGAAGGGGTGCACACCCCGCACGACAATGCCCTAGTAGTCACCATGACCATAGCGGATTGCAGAGTGAAGAGGATCTTAGTGGATAACGGCAGTTCAGCTGATATCCTGTTCTTGAAAGCTTTTCGAAAGATGGGCCTGGACGAAGGAAAGTTGAAGAAAGTTTGAACACCCATTGTAGGGATTCTTCGGTGTCCCAGTAAAAGTGGAAGGATCGATTGAATTGCCAATAAGAGCCAGCACCAGAGATCGCCAAGTAACAGTCATGATCAACTTCCTGGTAGTAGGCATTACCTCGGCATACAATGCCATACTAGGGAGGGTTGGTTTGAAGCTACTCAAGGCTGTCGTCTCCACACCCCATCTCAAGATGAAATTCCCAACCAAAAAAGGTGTCGAGGAATGTCGAGGCAATCAGGAGGCATCCCGGAGGTGCTACGCCACTACCTTGTGGGGAAGAGAAAAGGCGGGCGAGGTGCTCCCGGTAGAAGATCTTTGCGATGACGCTAGTCATCAACGGGGGGAACCGGTTGAGGATCTGGTACAAGTTGAGGCCGAAGAGGGGGATAATGCCCGGTAATTCCAGATCGAGGCTACAATGCCAAGGCAATAACGAAAGAAACTCATCTCATTCCTCCGAAACAATTCTGACGTCTTCGCCTAGTTGGCTTCGGACATACCTAGAATAGACCGAGAGGTAATAGAGCATCATCTGAATGTTAACCTGACGAAGAAGCCGATACAACAAAAGAATAGGACTTTCACCCGCGAAAGGCATCAGAAAATAGACGAAGAAGTAGAGAAGATGCTGAAGGCCCAGTTCATCTGCTAGATCCAATACCCTGAGTGGATATCCAATGTGGTGATGGTCCCGAAGGCAAATGGAAAGTAGAGGATCGGCATTGACTTCACCGACCTGAACAAGGCCTACCCGAAGGATCATACCCCCTATCGAAGATAGACCTCCTCATTGATGCCACGACAGGATACGAGGCGTTGAGCTTTATGGATGCATACTCGGGGTACAATCAGATCAATATGTCAGAGGTTGATGTCCCGAAAACATCCTTCGTGACTGAGGGAGGACTGTACTGCTATGAAGTCATGCCCTTCGGGCTAAAAAACACAGGGGCCACCTATCAAATGTTGGTGAATAAAATCTTCAAGGGGATGATCGGAAAAACCATGGAGGTGTACGTGGACGATATGCTCGTAAAAATCCTGAAGGCGGAACGACACATTTAAGACTTAGAAGAGGCGTTCCAGGTGCTGAGGCGGTACGACATAAAGCTGAACCAGGCAAAGTGTGCATTCGGAGTAGCCTCGGGAAATTTCCTCGGCTTCATTGTCTCAGAGAGGGGAATTGAAGCCAACCCGGTGAAAATACAAGCCATTCAGGATATGAGGTCACCCCAGAATGTGAAGCAAGTCCAGGAGCTAACAGGTCGGGTCGTCGCCCTAGGACGATTCATATCTCGGTCGGCTGAAAGGTGCCTCCCCTTCTTCAAAGCACTGAAGGGGACCAAAAAGTTCTAATGGACGGAGGAGTGCGAAAAGTCCTTTGAACAACTGAAGGAGTACCTGGCCGCACCCCTACTGCTGACGAAGCCAAACACCGGGGATACCTTGCAGCTGTACCTTGCTGTATCAGCAGTGGCGGTAAGCACAGTACTGACGAAGGAAGAAGGAAGGCAACAACGGCCAATATACTACGTCAGCTGAATCCTGCTAGATGTCGAAACAAGATACAGGAAGATGGAGAAAGTGGCGTATGCCCTAGTAACAACGGCAAGAAAGCTGAGGCCCTATTTTTAATCACATACGGTATGCGTACTCACAGACCAGCCCTTGAAGAAGATACTGCAGCGGCCGGATATGCTGGGTCTCCTAGTAAACTGGGCCATAGAGTTGGGAGAATTCAATATCCAGTACAAACCGAGAACCGTAATTAAAGCACAAGCCCTCGTAGACTTCATCGCCGAGACGACACTCCCTGATGATCCCCAGGAGTTTACCGAGGACCAAGGAGAAAAGCTTGGACATTGTACGTGGATGGTGCTTCCAACAGCGTAGGAAGCGGTGCAGGAATCATATTGGTCAGCCCCGAGGGTTTCAAGATAGAATACGCCCTACGGTTCGACTTCGATGCCTCCAACAATGAAGCATAATACGAAGCGTTAATAGCCAGAATTAATCTGGCTCGGGCTTTGATGGTACAGGAGCTGGTGGTACATAGTGACTCACAGCTCGTGGTACGACAAGTGAATGGAGACTACGAAGCCAAAGAACAAAGGATGGCTGGGTACTTGAAGACAATGCGAGAAAGAATAACATCCTTCAAGGATTTTGAGATAAGGCAAGTGCCACGGGAAGAGAATGCTAGTGCAGACACACTATCGCAATTGGCCATGTAATATCCCGCTTCTTAAACCCGGTCTGATTTCGTGGTTGAACCGGTTTAACCATGCAGGAACCGAGCCAGAGGATGTTAGAGCGAGTTCCTTATGGGCTATGATGGCACGGGTGACCTTAAACACCGGCTGACCCGACAAGTCCGAGCCAGTGCCAAAAGAGACGGGAGTGCCCAAACCGTGTACGTGCACCTACCATAAGGCTATGTACGGATAGAATAGGCATTATATCCGTATTTTAAGGTTATATACGTATGCTACATTGTATGCTTGGGGTAGGGTCCGAGCCGAGGTCCGAGCCCGGTCAAAATCCCAAGTTTTTACTCTCGGATGGGTATGTCAGGTGGGTACACCCACCCACCTGAGTGACCCATCCATCACTATTCACTTAAATAGGAATAGTATATAAAGCTTTATGATTTCTTTTCTTTCCATTTATTACCCCCGTACGTTTGGTGAGAAAGTAAAGAGGAGAGAGAAAAAGAAAGGGAAGAAGAAAGGAAGAGGAAGAAAGGGAGGATTTCAGTGGCGCCGAAGCTCGATCTTGCCATTCCGGTGCCGGGAGAGTAATCTTCAACTCGAGATCTACAGTTGGAGGTAAGAAAAGCTGGGTTTTATAAACATTCGCCAAACCCACGCTTTAAACCCTTGATTCGAGTATGATTTCTTAAGATCTTGTAAACACCTCTTGAAATGATGGATCTAAGGTTTAATAGATGATTTATGTGTTGATCTTGAAGGATTTGAAGAGATATTGACAAGGTAGAAGGAGCATTGTGAGTTGGAAGTGATTTGGAGGGTTTGAAGTCATTCTTGAGCAAAGAAGGTAAGATGGTTCCCCTCACTCGAATCTAACTTAGATCTAAGCTAGAACCCTCCTATGGGACTTTAAAGGTGTGAGGATTGGGTTGAGAAAAGCCTATTTGGGTCCCCAAGGAATGGGGGAAGTTGAGAAGAAACTGGAGTTTTTCCGCCAAAACCGACGGGTAGGACCGGTGGGTAGACCACCCACCTGAGTCACCCACCTGAGAGGACCAGAGGGGTTCTGGCCAAACCGGCGGGTAGGACCGGTGGGTAGACCACCCACCTGAGACACCCACCCGAGTGGCCAGATTGTGATTTTTGGGTCCGATCGAGCCCAAATCGGACGTGGGACCTTCTTTCGACGTTCTAAACACGATTTTGACGTCGGATTTCATTAATTTTGATTCTAAAATGGTGAAGTACTAACCCCGCTCAATTTTGTTAGGTTCACCAAAGCCTTCCCGATTCGCTCCGGATCCCACCCGTACCGAGCGGGACTCCTTGTACGCTACAAGTAAGTGGAGAGAGGACGTTTGGCCTTGTTTCAAGGCATTTGTTTGGCATTCATATAACCATATCTAATCTAGTCATGTCATCATGAATGTGCTATATAGATTAGTCATTCCACTCATTGATGTGCATATATGCTATGTTTACTTTCAATTGCAAATTAAATGAGATGTTATATGTTGAATGTGGACATCATGTTGCATAATGCATTGATAGATTAGATGCCGTGGTCGGCTTGGAAACGAATGCATTGGTGGCCCGTGGTATGGGACACGGTGGCACTATGCAGTCGTACTGCATATAGGAGCATGCGGTATTAGGATTCTCACCATCCCGTGCTACGGCCCTTCCCAACAGGGGTTGAGGTGTTGGGTTGCCATTTGGGGGGAAGCAGGGGTCGCGGTTGTCGGACACTGTGGCGGTTAGGCATTACGCCCGGCGAGTCGCGTAGGACAGCCGGCAACCCCGGTGGTATTTCAAGAGGGCCAATCGTACTGCTTTTAAATTGCTGGAGTCAGCACTGTCATTTAATTTATTTACATTTCTGTTGAGAGCCGGTGGACGGCATTGTCTTTATTTTTAGGAGTACTCACGGTGGGCCTTCTCCAACAGCCCTATGGGCGTATCGCGGGAGGGAGTTCGCGGCTCGTACCCGGAGTATACGCGCACTGTGGTTGTAGTAGCACTAAAACCAAAGACTTAGTAATGTTGACTAGGTGTATGTGCTTTAAAATGACTTGCATGGCATGTAGTGCATATGATGTGTTGTGATGTGTGGACTATTGTGTGTGCTCCACCTCTCTACTTACTGAGCTAGTGAGCTCATTCCACGTGTACACCCCTTTTTAGATGATTTTGCAGGTCATGCATCTGAGGAGCAGGGGGTGGGTCCCACAGTCGAGTTTCCTGAGGAGGACTGGTGGACCCCTGAGGAGTTTGAGCACGGCGTAGACTGCGCGTGTGAGAGCTGTGCTGCGGGACAGCGATTCTGAGGCCGAGCTGAGCTCCAGCCTTGATACCGAGCCGAGCTGTGTACTCTGATGATTTTGATATTTTCTTGTATATACTTGATACTTGGACTTTATTCTTTTTGTGTATATATCATGCCTTCGGGCCCAAATGTATATAATTATGGTATCATCATTTGGGTATCAAGTATATGAAAATTATTTACAGGTAAAACTTAGTCTTCCGCTGATTTGATGAACTTGTGTTAGTGTGTGTATGCTGTGGTGGAATACAGTATCTGATGATCCTGGCAGGTTTGGGTTAACCGGTGTTAACTCGGTCACCGCTCCGGTTCAGTGTGAACGGGGTGTGACAAACGGTGGTATCAGAGCATGATGCTCTGCTCCACTTACAGCATACCATTAGAATCCCGTAGACTCTATAATAGGAAAATGGGGATTGGGTAAAGATAAAAGCTTAAAGATTAAAAGTCAAAGAAAGAAAGTCTAAAAATGGAGTTATATTATAAGTGGCATTCATGGCATGCGTGAGTGTAGATAAAGGGTAATTAGGTGGGTACCATAACCTATAAAGTACTATTTCGACGAAATTTCGGCAGCATAACGGCGTAAAGTGGGATTTCCAAAAAATTTTACACAAAAAACCTGATAAACCACAGATAATAATATAACAAAGAGCACAAATAGAAAAGTCACATCACCACAAAACCACACAGGAACTCCACATATGAAAACATTATAATAGTCCAATATCCAAAGATATTTCATTCCATAAATGAAATTCGAGTTACATCGCAATTACAAGGAATGAGAATAAAGAAAGGTATAATGTCTACAAAAAAGAGAAAAATGGATAAACAGCTGGGCGGGCAAGCTAAGCCTCACTGGGCGTCGTCATCGTCGTCGATGATCACCACATTCGCTGGAGGCCTGGAGTTAACATCGAAGCGGTGATCGTAATAATCGAACCTCGCGTTCACCACCTGTACCTCCCTCCTAAGCCGGCCATAATCTGCTGAGATGGCGGTGGCCCTGGTGTCCAAGTCCTGACCCAGCCTACGGAAGGAATCCTCCAAGGTGATCTGCCGGGAGGCAATCTCGTCCAACCGCCTCAGTATCTGGACCTGGCCGTCCTGCAAGGCCCGCATGGAGGCTGTCCTGTCCTCATAATCATAGTCACCACTCCCAGGTGGTGGGGCTCCATATGGTGGGGCTGCAGCTCCGGAAGAACCAGGACCCGGACCTCTCGACTCCTGAGGCACCTCCTCAGGGATGCTGCCGCCCATCAGATCTGCCTCCTCGTCCTGAGGAACGTAGTCCTCGTCCTCCTCACTGGACTCCCCCTCCATGAGGACATCCTCTACAGGGGCAGCCCTCTTACCCCTACCTCTCCGAGCTCCCGATCTCGGAGGTGAATCCATGAGGGTGTGGAGACCCATCTTCAAAAGGTTGCTACGATCGAACCTATCAGCCGGAGTCTTCCCCTCCTCTCCGCTTAAGTCCACCCCGAAGAACTCGAAGATCCTAGTGAGGATCCTGCCGTATGGGAATCCTCCGTCCTCTGGGTGGGAAGCATGGTGCTCCATCGCTCTGAGGATGATATAGGGAAGGCACAAGTGCTCCCTGCCTCCCTCTGCGGCTGTGAAAATACAAAATGCTATAAAAGTCGTCATGAAACCTACCTGGTTCCGATGACCTCCTCTGGGGAGCAGGTTGAACTGGATCAACCGGGCGAAGAGACGGACCTCAGGGAAGAAAGATGTCTCGGACCCCGGGCGACTGCTGCTGCCGCAGATGGTCTCGTAGATGAAGTCTGGTGTCTCCATGCTCATGAACGGTCCCTGAGGCCTACTCCTGGGGGGACTGTAGTATCGGTGTCCCGCCGCCGATATGCCCAAAATACTAGCCAGGGTGTCTACCGTCAGCTGGATATCCACTCCCTTCACCAGACTGCTGACAGTGAGTTCCCCGTACTGATACGACACCTCCAGGTTGCAATAAAACCGACGGACGAGCTGATCGTAGCACGGTCGGTCCACCTGAAGAATAATGTCCCAGCCCAATGCTGAGAACCTCTCCTGAAGCTGGGCCTTGTGGAAGTCCTCGACTACCACGGTCTTTTCCATCAACACTGGCCCCTTCAGGAAGATAGGCCATTTGGCTGCGGCCTCGGCACTAGTGAAGTGCTCCTCATCGTAGTCTGAAGGGTCAGACTGAGCAGGTGCAGGTCTCCCTGTGCGATGAGCTGAAGTGCTGGTCTCCGCACTTTTCCGCTTAGAAGCGGTGGTCTTGCGTCGAACACCAGAGGAAGATGGTCCTCTGCCGGTGCGTGAAGACATCCTGACAATAAGTAAAGAAAGTTGGGTTAGTACAGTAAGAAAAGACAGCAACATTAAAGAAGGGAAATTCAAAACCCAATTTCTGCAAAATGGGAACGGCAACGATCTAAGAAGGATTGAAAACTTATGACATGAAACATGGTGATGGCAACGCATGGAAACGTGCCAAAACAGTAAAATGACAGCAAAGGACAGCAAAAGCAATAGGCATGAATGAAATGGGGAAATTCAAGTCCATTGCGCAAATTGGAATGGAATGGAGAGAAAGCTTGAAACCCTAGGTCTAGAATGAAATGCCATAGTAATGGGATGATGAAATTGCAAGTATATACCCCAAAAAGGACTATGAAACTCCATGAGTACAATTATGGATGAAAATCAAAGAAACCAATGCCAAAATAGGGATTTTCATGGAAATACATGAGGATTTCAAGCATAATGGATGATTCAATGCAATCTAACTCATATCTAGCGTAAAACAAGTGAAATGCATTACATAGAAGACGTCAATTTGAGAAAAACAGTAAGGATGGAAGAAACCCCAAATTTGGGAACCTAGGGCACCAATTTGGGGCTTTTTCTCCAAATAGAGTGAGATGATTCCTATAAACTACAAATGAGCACAGTGGAATCATCACAAACACATGATAAGACTATTCTATGGTGAAAAATAGAGAAAGAAAGCCTAAAAAGTAAATCGTATTCAAGTAAATCACCCAATTTGAAATTCTGGAAAAATGAGAAGAAGAAGAACTTACTTGGATGAAGACGAGTTGACTCTTCACTTGGGCGCCGTGTGGATGAGTGGAATCGCGAGTAGGAGCGCCGAGTAGACCCCCAAAATCGTCCAAGAGAGAAAGGAAGAAAGAGAGGGGAGAGGGTGAGAGCGACAGACAAAACAGGGCATTTCTGGCCCTGTTCGTGTCTTAACCTCGGGCAAGACCGGCGGGTCAGACCCGCCGGTGACACCCGCCGGTTTGGGGGTGCTGGGACCGGCGGGTCCCTACCCGCCGGTTCATCCCACCGGTTTGGACAGAGGGGGAATTTTTTTTTAAATTTTTAAAAATTGCCCTTCTTTGTCTTTTCCCTTCTTTTCTCCTATTATGAATGCATTGGTTTTATGGTGGATATTAATCCTATGATCAATATGCTACGGTCAAGTGGGACCATTAGCATGTATGTTGTGAACTTTGCCTGTATCTTGGAATTGAGCTATGAATAATTACAGGCTATCATACACTACAACACCTCATATAATGGCATATGATTGTGTGCCTAAATCAGTTTATGGTGTTTAATCAATATGGTGTGTGATATGTTCCAGGTACAAGGATACGATGGTACGTACTAGATCCGGTAGTAATGCCCGAGGTACCTCGCGGGGTCCTCGTCGGGTCGGTCGACCACAAAATCCTAGAGGGGCCCGTTCTGTGAGGCATACCTCGCCTCCACTACCTGCAGAGACCCATGGTCAGGGTGGGGCACATGGGGACCCACCTATGACTGCACTCCCGGACCCACCACCGGTCATTACACCGGGAGATGTTGCTACAATAATTCAGCAGTCCCAACAAGCTTTCCAGCAACAAATGCTTCAACAACAGCAAGCATTTATGACTGCCATCCAGCAACAGTTGGAATTTTCTCAACCGGGTCAACCTCCCCGGGTGCCCACTCCGCAGGACCCACCTGTAGGGTCGGGAACGGGACCACCAGTGGGTACACCTCCAATCCCACCATTCGGTATTCCTCAGCATGGGATGCCTCATCCTTATGCCTACTATCCTGCCTATGCTCCTAACTTCCCGGCGACGAGCAACACGTCAAGGGTGGTAGAGTCGTTCAAGAGGAACTTACCACCGGTATTCTCTAAGGTGGGGAGTGATCCTCTAGAACCGGATCAATGGATCCAAGAATTGGAGAAGATATTTGAGGTGCTTGAGTGCACGGATGCCCAGAAGCTCATTTGTGCTGGGTTACAACTCAAGAAAGAGGCAAATTCTTGGTGGCAAGCTTCCAAGCCTATATTAATGGCTGCTCATCCAGAACCTACTTGGGAGCAGTTTAAGGAGTTGTTCTTGGACAACCACTATCCGCGCAGTTTCAGAGATCGAAAAGAGACGGAGTTCATGGCCTTAACTCAAGGAGGTAAGACTGTCCTTGAGTATCAGCAACAGTTTGAAAGTTTATTCCATTTTGCCCCAAGGCATATGCGAACAGCTGAAGAGAAGGCAGCAAGGTTCCTAAAGGGCCTAAAAGCATCTATTGGGTCTGTGCTGGAAGTCTTGGATTTGACCGAATATGGCCAGATTGTACAGAAGGCCAAAACAATGGAAGATAAGCAAAAGGGTGAACAGTCCCTCACTCCTGGACTGTGGAAGAGATCAAATCCATTCCCAGATGTGGGGAATTCCTCCAAGGCATACCGTGGATCATATAGCTCGGGGCCTATGTATAGGCAGCCCTATAGGCCATCTGGCTATCCTTCTAGGCCAGTTGGTGGTTCGGGTTCTACTTCCTTTCGCCCGAACACTAGTGTGGCTCCTACAGCTCCAAGGCCACCTCGACCTTCATCTGCATCGGGTCAAGTGCAGAGGGGCCCCGCTCCAGTTCCGACGTCTCAGATTCGTTGCTTCAACTGCCATTCCTATGGGCATTATGCGAAAGACTGTCGGTCCCGACCAGCCTTGCCCTCCAGTCAGCCCTCTGCTTACCGACCTCCCTTGCCTCGAGGCAATCAACCGCAGGGAAGGATGTATGCCCTATCAGCCGAGGAAGCTGAGGCTAGTACAGAAGTTGTAGCAGGTACATTTTAAACTAAGAAGTTTATTATGATTAATATTGATGACCTGCTGAAATTATATACATTGTTATATTAGGTATCCTACCCATATCGGGCATACCAGCCTATGTTTTATTTGATTCAGGAGCTACTCATTCATTCGCATCTAAGAGATTTGTAGGGAAGCTTGGGATGTCACCCAGGATCCTAGACCAGGGAATGATTGTTAGTATGCCTACTGGTAAGATTGCACAACTGAAGGAAGTGTATGGACCGTGCCCGGTGGAGATTAGTGGAAAGAACTTTGATGCGCAACTCATTAAGTTCAATATGCAGAATTTTGATGCTATATTGGGTATGGATTGGCTGTCGGTTCACCGAGCTAATGTAATCTGTGCGGAAAGGCTGATTAAGGTAACAGATGACGAAGGGAAAGAGTGGGTATACCGAGCAGATACCATGAAAAGAGTGCGGAAGGTTCTGGTCTCCGCTCTCCAAGCGGTAAAGTTACTAGAAAGTGGATGTCAGGGTTACATAGCCTCGGTACTCGATGTTGATGCAAGAGTTACACCTCTAGAAGAAGTAAAGGTGGTTAAGGATTTTCCCGATGTTTTCCCAGATGATCTGGTGCATTTACCCCCTGATAGAGAGTTGGAATTTGCCATAGACTTGACTCCTGGAGCAG
>NC_056561.1:148891-244620 GCF_013358625.1 Macadamia integrifolia | reverse complement strand
AGAAGTGTGGGCATGTTCCCAACAGTACTATTTGTTAAATCATTCAAAAATTTGGTTTCTACTTTTTGATTTTTTTTTTCTTTATCTCCTTTTTGGTTCAACCGCATTCATGGAAATATTTGGGTACTTTTTGTTTCCTTTGACAGTTGTTAATCTGTAAGATTCTCTTTGCAGGTGTTGTGGTCAGTATGGTAATGCTTATCACGACCATATTGCTGACATTAGTTATGATTATGATATGGAGAACACCATTTGTGCTAGCTGGACTCTACTTTATCGTATTTTTTGTCATGGAAGGTGTTTATGTAAGTGCAGTCTGCACTAAGATCCCTCAGGGTGGTTGGATACCCTTTGCTATTTCCTTTATCCTTGCCTTCATTATGTTTGGGTGGTTCTATGGAAGACAGAGAAAGACAGAATATGAGATGGCCCATAGGATAAGCTTAGACAGTCTTCCTGTGCTCTTATCAGACCTTGAGATCCAAAGGGTGCCTGGCCTGTGCTTCTTCTATAGCAACATCCAAGATGGGTTGACTCCAGTCCTTGGGCATTATATAAAGAACACGAGGTCCTTGCATAGGGTGACAATTTTTATAACGCTCAGGTACTTGTTGGTTCCTAAAGTGCCCAAACACGAGAGGATCACTGTCAAGAAACTGGGCCTTCAAGGGTTGTATGGGTGCATTATCTACTATGGGTATGCAGATTCAATCAATCTTGAAGGAAATGACTTGGTAAATCAAGTTATTGATAGCTTGCTGTACCATACACAGAGATGCTCAGGTAGTTTACCCTCTGGTACTCTCTCTATTGAAGAAGAAATTTTGGAGTTGCAGCGTGCCAAGAGGGCCGGTGTAGTTCATATTAGAGGGAAGACAAGGTTTCATGTAAGCAAGAGTTCTACTTGGTTTGACAAGATCATGCTTGGATTTTATGAATACCTACACAATAATTGTAGGTCTGCACTCCCTACTTTAGGGGTACCTGTTCAACAAAGTATTGATGTTGGTATGCTCTATGAGGCTTGAAAAAATATTTTCTGTTCTCCTTACATTATAATCAATCCTTTTTTTTTTTTAATATGAAAATTATGATCAATATTGAATGTATTAATATGCTTCAATTGCCTGCATTCTTCTGATAAACATCTTTCACACGTCAATTGGAACTGTACAAAAACTTGCAACTTGGAAAGTGGCAGATAAGGTGAAGAAGTTTCTAAATGATGAAAGATCAATCAACTCTGATAACTGCATTTTGGATTACCAGAATTGGTTCATCTGAACTAAGCACCTCAGAAGATTATTTATGTAGGGACTCCACAGGTAGTTCATTCAAAGCATGGGTAAGTTACTTTCTTTTGGGAGGAGGGGTTACTAAAATTGGGGCTAGTTCAATTTTATTCAAGGATGTAAGGACTCCCATCTCAGATTGTTATGGTTTTGAAGTGTTTAATACATCTGAAAACCAAGATGAGCCTGCTGGCCATGTTGACACCCTTTCTTGGACCCCTCCCTTCCTCCTTGGAAAACAGAACAATCCTTGATATGCCCACCAAACCTGCCACGCGGCAGGCTTGACTTGGTGCAATTCCACCGAATCTGCAGAGTTAAACTTTAGCTTTCCCAAAGAACCTGAGCTACTGAGCCAGACTATAGGCTTGAAATGTTTTCCATGGGTTATTTTAATTTATTTATTTGTTCTGATACCCATAGTCGTAACAACTGTTAGTGGCTGTCACTCTCTGTCCTCATCTACTCTAAAATCTCTCTAAGCATAATTTTTTTTAAGGGAAAAAGAAACTCACGATAATGTCTATAGTTGCAAATCCTCTCTCATTCCACTCGAATTCCACACTCTGTCGATGGGAAATTGCACTTTGGCATAGTGGGAACTCCCCATTTTCAAGTATTGAGTGTCTTAAATATAGATGGAGCCTACAGAGGTCATCCTAGCTTTTGGGGAGTTCTCTTCTGTCCAATTTCAGCTTCTTTTCAAGAGTATTTCTGCTACGAATCATCTTTTACAGCAGCAGAATTGATCTGCTCCTGCACACCCTTGTGTAGTTATGTGAAGAACAATAGTGATGCTTCTTGGTCAGTTAATCGGCAAGTTTGTGGGTTGGGGATCGTAAGGGCTTAAAGGCTCAGCCTCTTGTTGAAGTATCTGAACTTTCTTCCTTTGCAAGAATTTATGAAGGGGAAGCTCTTGGAGTTCGTGGGGGATCCCTTGATGCTATTTCTCTTAATGTGAAGTCTATCTTGATCGAATTTAATTCCAAGGATATAATCAGCTATATTACAAAGCGATCCTTGACAGCTCCTTCCTCAATTGAGCCAATCATCTCTAATATCCTTCATTTGTCGACATATTTCAAGAAGTGCTAAGCTTTCTTTCTTTCTTTCTTTCTTTTTTTTTTTTTTTTTTTTTTTTTTTTTTTTTTTTTTTTTTAGAAAATTCAACTCCGTAGTGGATGCTCTAGCTCAAAACTCCGTAGTGGACGCTCTAGCTCAAAACTCCGTAGTGGACGCTCTAGCTCAAAAGGCCTTGTATAGTTCGTGTAAGACAGTGTGGCCGAATTCCACTGTGGTTGATGGAAAATTGTAATTCTCTCTTCATGTGTTCAACACGAGCTGAATATGAATATTTCTTAAAAAAGAAATAGAGGATTACGAATATTTCCTTTAAAAAAAAAGAAAAAAGAAAAAAAGATGGATTCACTCTTCATCCAAAGAATCTAATCTTTTGATTAAATTAGGGAAGGGTATTTTGAACCTTCAACAGTGGGAAAATTACGAATGACATCACCCTTTTAAGAATCATTAGGAGGGAGGTTCCTGCATAACCATCCCAACTCATCTCACACCATTCATAAGGTGTGGGAATTCAATAATGGGAGAGCTAGTAATGACAATCACTCTTCTAAAAGTCTAATTATAACAAGGAAAGTTCCTCTCCCCTACATGACCACCCAAACTCATCTCATGACATCCACTAGTTATGGTCGCCACATCTCATGAAAGATGTAAGATGGGGGAGTCAATGAAGACAATCACTCTTCTAAGTTTTAAAACAATGAATAAAAAAAAGGAAATTAAAATTAACATAGATACCCCAACGATATGCATAAAATTAAGGAATAGGATAATTGTAGAGTTATTTATAAATTATATCCAACAAAAAAAATTTTGATAGGTGAGATTGAAAACTAACTAGACAATCATCCATGAATTAGGTAAACATGTCTCCATGACAAACATTTATCCTGTTTTACCCTTCTTCAAAGTCCTACTTACCTAAAATTTATCGAAAAAGACAATGATTTTACCACATGTGGGTTCCTGTTCTTTACTTCCCACTTTTATCAAGAAGGAAAAGAGGTTGAAATTATTGTCTTCATGTAAGGGGTGATCAAATTCTATAAAGTGGACGTCAACTCTGTTTTTATTATGAAATACAAAATGCCAAGGTAGCAACTGTAGAGTCAAGAATGGTGTTCCCAATAAAACTCACAATCTCTATAAAAAAAAATAAGAAAAAATTACTTGATTACCAAATTTTGAGTTTCCTTTTACAAAATTATTCAATCTATGTTTCAATTAACAAAAATACATTATTTTGAGTTTGGATTTACAAAACTACCCAAAACAGTGTTATCCCTCAACTGAGGAGGTTTTTTTGACAGTTTTAACCCTCACATCCCTTCTCTCACCTGCCTAACCCCTTCTACTTCTTATAACCCTTTCTCTTGAAAAACAGACATGGCTTTATATCGACTTTACAGAGGCAATGGTAGCTCGAATCATCGATCCCAACACTGAGGCCTTGACCCATCAGATTCTTGCTCCATGTGATAGTGATCTTGCTTCATGTGATAGTGATCAAGCAAGACCTCCCATGCAATCTACCCTGGTAAACACAAGTTACTATAATCAGAGCAGTTTTGCTGGTACTTGAAGACAAATGCGTCACTTGAACTCCATTCTCACCGAAACATGAAGGGAAACCCCTCATCCTGAGACCAGGAACAACCACAATTTTTCTTTTGATTTCTTCTGTAATTTTATTGGGTAACAATCACAATCTGATCTGTCTTTGGCAACAGAGATTGAATCCAAACAAAACCAAAGAATCAGGAAGAAAGAAAAAAAAAAATGAAACAAATAGAAAAGGGAAAAAGATCTATCTCAGCCAAAATGAAACTGGAAACTCAACAACCCATCTCCCTTAATGCTTCGAAACCTGAAATCTGAAGGTTCTATATAATCTAGGTTTCAGTTTGTTGGAGGACCCTCCTTGACAAAACCAGAAACCCAACTCGCTCAAGGAAACGACAAGATCCCTGCCCCTAAATTTAAGACAAATTTAGGGAATGTAGGTCATAAAAATGATTTGGAGAGCAGATAAACATGAGACTCGACTTGCTTCACTATCAATATCTCACTTTGTCTCTGCTAAAACCCATCTCGTAAATAATACATGGATATTGCTTTTGCAACTAGTTTTGTGAGGGAGCCAGCAGCGGCAAGGGTGAGCTACTCGAAGGTGTCAGCAGCGAGGGTGAGGTGTTGGGATGTGGTCAATTAGATTGCAAGAAGAAGAAGAAGAAAAAGAAGCAGGGGTAGGGATGGGTGTGTTGGCAAGAAGAAGAAGAAAAGGTTAGGAGCAGGTGGGAGAAAGGAGGTGGGGATAAAACTGTTATAAAACTCTTTATTTGAGGCACAAACACTATTTTGGGTAATTTTGTAAACCCAAACCAAAATAATGCATTTTTGTTATCTGAAACATAAATTGGGTAATCATGTAATTTTTCCAAATAATAACGTCTCCTCTCCACAAAAAGGTAGCTTTGAGCCTTTCACAACTAGCTACTTCCTTCCGTCTCTCTAGCTTGCTGCATTGCAGTGAGAAGTGAGGAGAGAAGAGAGAAACAGAGTTTACGGAGCTGCTGTGCCCATGGAACACCTGCGGAAAGCATCGAACGGAACTACCCATCTCCAAGAAATCGTTGTTAAACCAACTACTACCAATGGCTATCCCGAGAGTCTCCAACGGTGGCCGTAGCAATTCAATTTCTTCCACGGAGAAAGTGAGCTCCCTTCAATGAGTACCCTTATTACCTCCCCCTTTAATCGCTTTTTTTCTTATCTCGTTTTCTCAGAATCTTATAGATGTGTTTACATGAATTGAAATTGACGGGTTGGAGTTGGTTCCCCTGATTAAAGTATATATTCTCTTTAATTCTGGGTTCTATTTTAACCTTGTATGATCGAAACTGGTGGCTCTAGGATTCTATGTCTTCCTTATTAGATGTTTATGATGAATTTCTGTGCATTTGTTAATCTGCTTCGTCTTACGTGTGTATGTGTGTGTTTACGTCTCTCTTCCTTTCCCTGTAGTTGATGAGCTTGAACTGTTTTACTTCTAACACAGTTCTTAAAAGCATATCTGTGTGTTGAGAAATGAGACACTGCTTTTACTCTGTTACCACATGAAATGCTATAGTTCTGCTTGTGATTTCTTTTGTTTATTTTTTTGATGTATTTGAGTAGGGTTAAAAATTTTGAAATATGAAGTTTCTGTCTTAGAAATGCTTTTCAATTTCAATTTGGATCAGGGGAATGGTCGTTGGAGCACTCTATTTCTTGCTTACAAGACGCTGGGAGTTGTTTTCGGGGGACTTGTTACTTCCCCTCTTTATGTGTACCCTTCAATGAACTTGAACTTGCAATCTCCTACGGAAGATGAATACTTGGGAATCTATGGCATCATGTTCTGGGCTCTCACTCTCATTGGGGTTGTCAGGTATTCTCTCATAGCTCTTAGAGCTGATGATCAGGGTGAAGGTATGACCAGTTTTTACTCAGATTGGATATTGTAGGTGTGGACAAAGGACATTAGTTGGAATTGTGGTATTAGGCCTCCATGTTATTGAGTTAATGTTTTAAGTGTTCTTTGCTGATTTTTCAATTCAGGATGTTGCTTTACTTATACAAATTTATAATTGAGCTTCTGAGAAACATCAGTTTGGTTTCATTCTCTATAAGTTTTTTGTGATTCGATTCATGCTTTATCTACGATTGATCATTCATTGCAATTTTCCTGTTGTTGAATCATTTATTATTCGTCTAGAAGAATGTGCAAGAGTCCCCTTGTTGACAATTATTGTGAAAGGAAACATTATGAGAAAATTATAAGATTATTATTCTTTTTTGGGGAGGGAACACAATATCGACAGATTTATTCTAACATTAGGAGAGTGAAAGAGTCATGTTTAGATGTAGGTCCAATTTCATCACACTGGTAGACCATCAACAAACTGTAGTGTATCCTCAAGTACTAGATAGAATTTATCAATGTAGAAAGCATATTTTTCTCAATGATCTACCAGTCCATGCCCTCTCTGTAGCCAAAAATTTAAGGACCATAAGCCATTTTTGTTGCTGCAGTGAGGAGTGGTTACATGGAATATTGAGACCATAGGGTCCCACCCATATTCTGGGGATGTAGGTGGTTGATTATTACTAAATCCACCATTGCATCATGTACTGATAATCATGTTCCCAAACTACAAATTTTTCAGATGCATCTTCTACATCTCCCCTTATTGAAACTTGTCTTTAATCACCTCTGGCTGCACCATTACTCTATTGAACTTTGTCAATCCTTCTGGGGGAGGACCCGGTCAGGGTGAGACTTATGGGTGGGTGATGGTCTTGCTCCAGGAAAGGCTTGGTATTTTTCTGTTTCTACAAATCCGCCGGAAGCAGTTTTCATATTCATCAATGATTTCAATGGTATTACTTTCTATAAAACTTTATTTTGTACTACCAAAAGAAGTTCACAACATTTGTTAGCACGTGCACTAGGCCAACCTTTAACCTCCCCCCACTCCCACCAAACAGAAAAAAAGGTGAAAGAAGATAGGTTTTGCTAACCTACTTTTAGTTGCATGCCCACTTAAGCTATTAAAAAAATACATGCAAATCCATCTGTGAAAAATAGATAAACAAGCCACTGATGTTAGAATACAAGGATGCAGGGGTATGGGCCAATAGAAAGGATTATGTTCAGTGTCAAGTTAAGTAGTTGATACTTTAAAAAGCTCTCATTATTTAAACAAAACATGCTTGATCTTCCTGGGCCTTCTCATGCACCATAATTATCTCTAAATTTCTTAAGTGGGCAAGGACAGTGTTATGAAATCTTGTATCTTCCTCCAATTTCCATATTAGACATTTATTTTCTGTCATAATATGTTTGATGGGTAGCTTCACTAGCTTGTTAGTTAAATGGTCAGAATCAATCAGCTCTTCTCCTGCAGAGATGGCTACACCTGTTACATTTTTTGAAGGCCTTTGCACTTTCACTGTTGCATTTTGGAATTTCCACATTTATGTTCTTTATTTTGGGTTTCTTCATCTTCCCCTTAGTATTATATGGCATTTTTGGATCTATACTCTTGGTATAAAAAGACAGGAGTCTCTGTCAGTTTTAAAATTTAAATGGTGAAGGTACCCCTTATATTACAGTTTCCCCTCAATGACAGATGTACGACTCTTCTGAACCCAGACTTGAACTAAATTTAGGATGTGACACAGCCTTATAAAATGAGTGAAATAAATAGGGAATCTCAGAGAGAAAGGAAACATAAGAAGGGGAAAATGAGAAGTATTTAGATGAGGTAGGGGAGTGGATACCAAGAGCCCTCGCACCATTTTAACTGAAGGGAAAGTATGTTTCCTAGCATTGAGTGTAGGTTCAAGTTCCCTGAATAATGTAAAGGGATGAGTTTAACAAGGCAGGATATTAATGCACACACAACAAACTATAGGCATGAGGTGTAAAAGGCCTTTGGATTCAGAAGCTTAAGAAGACATGCCCCTGTTATTAGAAGCATAAGTTATTTGGTGTAAAAGACCTGTTTGAATTCAATCAACTTGAGACAAAAAATAGTGTGATTTCAAAAGATGAAGACTTAAAAGAATTATAATCCTTTTAGAAGCAATAGTTTTGATGCAGATCTCCTTTTTATAGAAAGTTGTTTAAGCATTGATCTGTAGAAATTGCATTTTTTGTTCCATACTTAGAATTGTCCTTCCCAGAAGGGCTGAACTTTTCTGATTCTCAAATACTTAATTTTTCTAATAATGCAGCTCTTGTTTGAGCTCTCTCTGCACTAGTTCTGATTGGGTTGTTCCTAATTCCAAAATTTGGTACTTCTAAAGTGAGTTTCCTCTTCTCCCCTATCATGGGTACCCGGACTTTGACGAGACCATCTAAGGTACTGTTGGTAGACAATAGGGACCTCTGCCAACACCCTATTATTGTGCATGCTTACTTGATGAGCTTATCAATGACTCTCTTATGCATGATGAGAAGACTAATGGACAAATGGTTTACGAAAATTTCAAACATGATGGATTCTTTCTTTTGGCTTACTTTAGTGGATTCTCTCTTATGGGTAGAACTCACAGATTTTTGCATCTTGTGTCTTCCAACTCTTTTCATGTTCGTAAACCATTCAAAGTTTTGGTTTCTACTTTTAAAATTTTCCTTCTTTATTTCCTTCTTGGTTCTATCACATTCTTGGAAATATTTGGATGTTTTTGGTTCCTTTGACAGTTGTTAATCTGTAAGATTATTTTTGCAGGTGTTGTGGTCAGTATGGTAATGCTTATCACGACTATATTGGTGACATTAGTTATGATTATGATATGAACACCACTTGTGCTAGCTGGACTCTACTTTGTTGTATTTTTTGTCATGGAAGGTGTTTATGTGAGCGCAGTCTGCACTAAGATCCCTCAGGGAGGTTGGATATCTTTTGCTATTTCCTTTATCCTTGCCTTCATTATGTTCGGGTGGTTCTATGGAAGACACAGGAAGTTAGAATACGAGATGAGCCATAGGATAAGATTAGACAGTCTTGCTGTGCTCTTATCAGATCCTGAGATCCGAAGGGCATCTGGCCATAAAGAACATGAGGTCCTTGCATAGGGTGACAATTTTTACTACGCTCAGGTACTCATTGGTTCCTAAAGTGCCCCATCATGAGAGGATCACTGTCAAGAAACTGAGCCTTCCAGGGTTGTATGGGTGCACTATCCACTATGGGTATGCAGACTCTATAAATCTTGAAGGAAATGACTTTGTGAATCAAGTTACTGATAGCCTGCGAAAACTTACACAGAAATGCTCAGGTAGTTCACTCTATGGTCCTCTGTCTATTGACGATGAAATTCAGGAGCTGTTGCAAGCCTTGCAAGTGGGTGTAGTTCATATTAAAGGGAAGACAAGATTACATGTAAGCAAGAGTTCTAGTTGGTTTGACAAGATCATGCTTAGATTTTATGAAGTCCTACACAATAATTGTAGGTCTGCACTCCCTAATTTTGGGGTACCTCTTCAACAATGTATTGAGGTTGGCATGCTTTATGAGGCTTGAAAGAAATATATATATATATATATATATATTTGGTTCTCCTTGCATTACAATCAACCTGGAATGGATTCGTATGCTCCAATTGCGGTCACTCTTCTAATAAACATTCTTGACATGTCCATTAGAACTTGACAAAAGCTACCAAATTGGAAAGTGGCAGATTTGGTGAGGAAGTATCTAAATGATGAAGATCAATCAACTCTGACTGCTGCATTTTGGATTACCAGAATTGGTTTGTTTAAACTAAGCATTTCAGAGGACTATCTATGGAGCGACTTGGGTGGTAGTTCGAAGCATGGGTAAGTTCCTTTCTTTTGGGAGGAGGGGTAACTATAATAGGGTCTAGTTCAATTGTTTGTATGGAGGCAAGGACTCTCTTAGATTGTTGTAATTTTGAAGTGTTCAATATATATATATTGTCATTGCTGAAACATTTCTTTATGACATACAAACTTTTGTGACAGATCAATTATTTAAAAAAAAAAAACGGAATAATCTTGGATCGAAAATTCAAACATGGGCTGGGGGTGCCTTTGAGCATGTCTTTCCTCAAGTTAGTTTGTTAATTTGCCCTTTTGTGTAGACTGGTATTTTCATTTCATACTCTTTATGGGTACCTCTGAAGTCACAACATGCGCACACACACACACCTCTCTCTCTCCTACTCCTTTTACTTTCGAATTGCCCTTAGAATTCATTTCTCAACTTTTGAACGCATCTCATGCTTCTTCCTTCATTCACACTTTTTTAGCTTTCATTTTTCAGATTTCTCTCTATGTTTGGAAGCCAAGAAAAGAAAAGAAAAGAAAAGAAAAGAAACAAAAAAAAAAAGAAAATAGTACAAAAGATATAATAAGACAATAAAGATGATTACATGATGATTTTTTATGTCTTATCTCTTTCTTCAAATTCAAATTTTTTTTTTTTTTTGCCTTTTCTTTTCCTGATTACCAAACATTCCTGACTCTCAGTTTCTTTCGTGTGCTCTGGGTGATCATTGAAAAAGAGAGAGAGCCAACTTACCAGTGACCCAGTCCCATGCGAATCTGCACAGTTTTCACAGGCTTCAGGTTTCCATATTCCTACGTGAAGGTTTGACAAGATGGGTTCGGATTTGTATTTCAGAACCTGGACCTCGACCTGAACCTGAAACTGAACCTGACATTGACATAAACATGCATTGTACCAAAGAACAAATACCTTGACTAACCCAGCTGATTCTTTCCACTACACTTTAGTTTTTCAGTTTTCTAACCCTTCTATAAAATGGGGCATGGAAATATTAAAAATTCCTCCTTAGCTTGACTCCTCAGTTTCTACTTCCCTGAACACCAAGTCCTCTTAAGAATCTCAACAAAAAATAAAACATAAAAATCAATTCCTCTTGTGACTAGTTGAACCAGTATAAGTGGGAGTAAGTAACCTTCGGGTGGAGACTTCAAATTTCATCCCTCAAGCCATTCAACCATTCCAGAGGTTCCCCTGTAGCCAAACACTATTCTAGGTTGACTAGGGGGAATTATTGTGAGAACCCAAGTCAACAATGCCAAGTTAGTGGGGGACCAAGGTGTTCCCACTTCCCAATTTTACTCATATCTCAACCCTGACGTGTAAACTGGGCCCACAGAGACTGCATGCAAGAGGAAAGGAAAAGTCCACCCTAAAGATAAAATCTTAGCTGCTCCTCACCTGCCTAGTGAGAAATTTAGGAAAATTGAAAAAGTTAAAGGGTTTTTGAATTTGACATCAATTCCTTGCAATTATTAAGTACCCCACAGTTCAACCTTGCTATTAACGAATTAAAAAATAAGCCAAGAAGAAAATCAAAACACACAGAACCCTAGCAAAGACAAAGAAGCAAATCCCATCAATCGATCGCCTCCCTTCTCTCTTTTTATTTTCCACCTTATTGACTGACTTCTTCTCACTCCTCCCCAATCTTTCTTTTTGAAAAGCTTTCCAACAAATAGAAGCAGTTGTTGTCCTTACTCCATAGTGGACACAAAAGCAAACACTAGGGTGCTCAGTGTTTCTTCACTCTTTCTTTACTGTCCACCTCTACAAATGTGCTTCACTTCTGTTCAATCAGGGTCGTCCAATCAGCCCATCATGTCTCAGATGGTCTTTTTCATGATAAAAACCCTGATCAGGGTATGACTCACTGATTGAATTACTGGGATTGATTCGTAGGTAAGATATGTGTATGGGTCATGGATGAAGTCTTATAAGCTTTTCTTCATAGAGATTGAGGAGGGCTATCTCTTTCCAAGATGGCCTATGATGGTAGTCTATGCTCCTATTATTTCCCTTCAATAATTGACAGTGATTTACAAAGCTTGGGAGTTTTCAAGGCAGACATGTCTTTGGGTAACCTCTTCATTCTTTTCTTTGCTTCTCTGATTTTTTTTACCTTATAAGAGCAATTGTGGCTTCCTTTCTTCCTTTGGTATTTCATATTTCATAATGCTTTTCTTTAGCAGGTATGGATCCTGCCTTCTCATCTGACTTGTCAACTGGAACTGGATACCTTCAAGATGCCATTCTTGCATGGAGCAACCGCTGCAAGAGGAGAAGAATATCATCTTACTCTCATGAACAAGTGACTGAGTATTCTAAGGTTCGTCCCTTTCTTCCCTTTTTAAGTTTAGTTTTTGAGAGAGAAAGAGAAGTTGACTCAGGTATGCATGGATCGTGTACGGCAACAGAATTGCTGGAACTCAGAGGATCATGAAGACCCATTTGAGAAATTTGGCAGCTTTGTACAGAACTATAATCTACTTCCAGGTAAACCCACCTTTCTCCTTAATTTTGGTTCATTACTAATTTGGGTAGCTGAAGATGCCATTTGGATTCTTATATGCACCCTTATACAAAGAGTATACTGATGATCAAGATGAATACAGTTTAACCCACGAATTCAACTAATTCTATAGCCTTAAACCCAACCCTTTTAAGGTTTCTTAAAGTCATCTATAAACCCATCGGTGCCTTTTGGCATCTTCTCCATCATTCTCAATATTCCAACAACTACTCTCTCTCTCTCTCTCTCTCTCTCTCATGGGTAGATAATTCTTTCTCTGCTTTGAAGTTAGAATATGAGAATTACAAATTTGAAATGAGTCTATTGAGAGAAAAACTGATGTTTTCCCTTGTTATGACCATAGAAAGAAACCCTTTGCAGAATTGGGTAAACAGGATTGACAAAGGAAGGATGGCTCCCGTGGAGAAGAAGCCTGTAGAACATGTGCATCACAAAACCCAGCTTTTTTCTTTGTCTTTCTCTCACATGGACTCAACAAACAAGGACCCACACCAAAAAATCGACCCCTCAACCATAAGTATATTTGCCTTCTATTCATAAAGCCCTATGTTGTACTTTTTTCTATCTCACAATCTTCCTTTTGTTTCTGCCTTTTTTCTTATGGGGACTATTTGCTTTCTTGATTTGGTTCATGGGTTGTCTGTCATGTGTTGCAGAGGATAATTGTTGTGTAATGAAGGTGGCCTACCCATTTGACATGGTGAAGCCTGGAGGTATTGAAGGAGACGTGACTCTTGAAGACATCAATGAGAGGATGCTTATGAGGCCAACCAGGCCAGTTCGGCACCCAGTGGGGGATTTGGCTTGCCGACCGGTGGCAATGGCAGGCGGGCTTGGGCTTTCCGGGAAAGCAGTGGTGGCCTTAACCAGAATCCGGACAAGAGGGAGAGGCACTGTCACCATTATCAGGACTAGAGGTTGAACAGAGAGTGATTGCTTCTCTCTGTCTTTAGGATTCTGGGGTTTGGTTTCATGGTTCTGGTTCACGTAGAATTTTGGGGGTGCTCACAGTTTATGTGTTTTTTTTTCACCTGGCTCGTCTTCAACGACTCCCCAGCGATCATCCAACGGTTGGGAGGGTTTGATCATGCATCTCAACCCTTGCCAACGCCGAGGGATACATGTCCAAACACTCCCAGCCTTTAGATGATTTGTTAGAGGGTCTGTGGTGTTAGAGACGATTTTTTCCTTGTTTTTTCGGTTGAACTTTCAGAGTTTATGTACAATCTGGGAATGTATCATATTCAGATCCAATCTAAAAACAAACATCTGTAGTATTTAGGGTTGTGTTTGGGTTTTTAGGCTTCCAATTTCAATTCTCCATCTCCATCTGTGCATCTGTCATTTAAGTGAAGACTGTGGTGGTGGTTGCTGTGCTAGTCTCCCCGAGTATTAGTCGAAGTGCACGTAAGTTGGGCCGGATACCTTTGTTAAAAAAAAAAAAAAAAAAAAAAATCAACCCATAACTATTACCTTGACCTCAATCCGAACACATCCCAATTTCGTAAAAAAAGTTGGATTTTTAAAACAATTTCCAAAACAATGATTGGAAGAGAAAAAGACTAGTGGGTAAAGTTTTTTATCTTGGAGTGTAGGCCAATGAGAAAACACATAAAAACATCAATAGGGGTGGAATATTTATCAACATTCTGCAGGGTGTCTTGATGCAAGAGCTGTATGTGCTTCGCTCCCGTTTTTCCTTAAATAATTCAACACTTGAAGATGACATGGATCACATCTTGCTTAATTTGAATGCTAAACAAACTGGAAAGTGGTAATATAGTCTACATGTATGGAGCGTAGCTTTAGTGCATGGTATCTAATGGATTAGGATACCATCAGATAATTAACATGTGTAGCCATGTGTGTGCGGCCATGTGCACGGTGGCCATATCTGATGTTTACCCCCCAATGATAATGATACCTATAGCTTTTAGCCATTTTAACCTTTGTTCATACCATACCACCGAGTTAATATATGTTGTGTATCAATATTGTTGTCAGCTAATATTGATAACGATTCCTAAATTCTTAGTTTGAAGTTTTAATTCAGGCAAATTAATGTTTTGGCCAAGGAAAATTGCATCAAAATCGATTGCAATGAGACGGTGGTGACCTGTTGCCGAAGGTTTGTGCTTGTTAGCATGGGAGCATGAAGGTCTTGATGATATTTAGCCCCCAAAGATATTGATACCTATAGTTTTTAGCCATTTTAACCTTTGTTCATACCATACCACCGAGTTAATATATGTTGTGTATCAATATTGTTGTCAGCTAATATTGATAACGATTCCTAAATTCTTAGTTTGAAGTTTAAATTTAGGCAAATTAATGTTTTAGCCGAGGAAAATTGAATCAAAAGTGATTGCAATGAGACGGTGGTGACCTGTTGCCGAAGGTTTATGCTTGTTAGCATGGGAGCATGAAGGTCTTGATGATATTTATCGATAGGAGTGTAAGTTTAGCCTTGTAAATCGAGTCCTACCCTTAGCCTAAATGGGGGTATGGGTTGGATTTTTCATGCCTGAGACTAGGGTTGGGGCAGGCTAGGCCAAGGCCAGCCTGACCCTGTTTTAGGTTATGCTGAGCTCCTCCTTGTGAATAAATACGTCCTTAAACATGGATTCAGATTCAGTGCGGTGCAGCGTAAAATGTTACCTCCAGCACTCGACATTTGTCTTAGGCAGCACTACCGGTGAGGACGAAGAGACAAACAAGGACCTGCAAAACCTTTAACCGGGTCCGGTTTTGACCGAGATCCACCTCTATGAAACACCTACCCCGACTCTTTCCCCCCTCAACGGAAGGAGACCTAGGTCTGTTCTCAATCGATCCATCGTGAGCGAGTGAGGTGTCGGGAATAGCAATTATCGCTGGCGGTTCCAGCTTCTTCTACGGTGGAACCTGTCCATTTGCAGGTTCGATTCTCTCTCTCTCTCTCTCTCTGTTTTCCTTCCTTTTTTCATGGCGGCTCAGGAATCATCTAATCCAAGTCATTGTGTTATATAAGAACTTTATTGGGTGTTGAAGATGGACATGTGATTTCGTTACTGCAGTGTTCCTTTTTTTTTTGGTCTTGTTATGTTAAACTCAGGAGTTGCAGGTACAGTCCATGGCAGTTGAAGAGGGAAGGGGCTTGCCTGGTCCTTCTTCCCAGCGAAAAGGAACGGAAGCAGGGGGCTGAGTGGTGGGGTCAACATGCCTGTAGATGCAGAGGGCTCAGGGGACAGGTCTGGAATCCTTGAGAAAAAGGGAGAGCTTTGGTGGAGGTGTGGACCTCATCTTCAACCTCGGTTCCTCCCTCGTCTCTGCTTGTACTTCCGATTCAGATTCCACGCTTTACTCTTACGGATCTGGGTCAAAAACCAATCCAGGGAGCCCGGGTGAAGCTCCATTATTCTCTCCACATCCTCACCCGTCCACGTTGCCTGGGACAGGTGTCCAGTGCTGGAGGTAGCAGAGGAATCGTAGAGTTTCAGGGGTGCATTTGTAATTTCCAGTACAAACCTTAAATTCTTCTCAACACGGAGTCACAGACACATCCGCGCGCTCTCCACTTCCTCTTCATCCATTGTCTTCTTAGGGCCTAATCCCATAGACGGACAAGACCAGACGGCAATACTTTCCTTGCCGTTCTCTCCATTCTTCATTTCTTCCAGCGCGGCGGGCTGCAGGAGGAATTCCTCTTGCTGTAGAGGAAACTCAACACCCGAGAGATTACTTCCTCTTGCAGAGGAGGAAACTCATAAATTGGGAGTTTCTGAAATGATGATTTGGTCAATAATCGATCGTATCAGAGGTTCGCTCTCGCTCTCTCTCAGATCTCTCTTGATCGTGTTTTACAATGGATATTAAAGGAATACAATGCATGATGATGTGTTTAGTTACCTCCTTTGTTTGGATACCTTTAAATGTAGCTAATTTAATAGTTAGAGGGTTGAGGAAAAGCAGATACCAATTAACGTTATTTTTTAAAGATTATTTCAATGCGTTGGGAGCGACAGAAAGGGATTGTTTTTCCTTGCTATTTCACTTAAGATGATGTTCGTAATATGAAACTCTCATGCTATTACAGTCGGTTTGATTTTAAGAAATTCTGGAGTAATCCATCGATCCAATAATTTAGCTTTTTTTTTCCCATAATTAAGAGTCCATTTTTTATTAAGGTCCATACAGCTCAGGAATGGTTTTGTGAAATCCAGACTAGTGGGTTGTTTAAGTATGAAACTTTAAACTAATGACCTTGTTTTTTGTGAAAGCTTAGGATGGTTTTCTTTGAGCATAACGTACATGTGAAACCCGTTCAGAACATGTTTGTGACAATGTCTAGGAACTGAAATTTGCTTCTTCGGCAAGTAAGACCTTCTCTTTCTGGTGTTCAACTGTCCACCAAAAAAAAAAAAAAAAAACTCCTGAGACTCCATCGCTTCCAATCATTGGAAAAGGAAAAAGTTTTTGAAGCTCAAGCTTTCCCCTGATTCCTAATTTATATTTATAATTTTGTTTGTTCCTTTAATTCTCTGTGGATGTTTAGATATATTTTTTCCTGCAGTCATCAGGGTGACAAGTTGTGATGAATCATGAGGCTTTACGATACTTGGAAAGCCATTCTGAGGATACAGAAGTTCAGGAGAATCGTGTCCTACACTGGATTTTATTGCTTTGCTTCCCTGTTGAGCTATGCCTACACAAGCAATACGTGAGTCTTTTTAGTGTTCTGCATTATGGGTAAGGAAGCTATTATATGGTTCTCCCTTTAATTTTGGTTACTTGTTTGTTTTGATTTCTTTCCTACAGAACTAGAGCTGGGATCTCAAGAGCTGACCAGTTTTATGCATCATTTCCAGCTGGCACAGAGCTGCTAGCTGACACTGCAAAAGTATGAGTTAAAACTTCATTTGTGGCTTTGGCAGGCAGCATGCTATTTGTTTTCTGACCTCAAGTATTGGATATGGATAATAAACCATATTTTGTTTGCAGTTATATAAAGCTGCACTTGGCAATTGTTTCGAAATTGAAGAGTGGGGTCCCATTGAATTCTGCATCATGGCTAAACACTTTGATCGCCAAGGGAAACCTCCTTATGCATACCATTCTGTAAGTTTGATACCTCTCCATGGACAGTGTTACTATATTTCTTTCATCATCTCATAGCCATTGTTGAGATGCAAATATAATCCAATGATCTATTGGGAACAAAAACCTTGTCGCCTTATTTCATAATGATATACCATATGTATACACCGAGCACATGGACCAACCGCTAGTCATATGGTCACGCATGTCCCACTGAGCACATGGACCAGCCACTAGCCATATATTCGTGCATGTCACACCGAGCACACAGACCAGCCGCTGGTCACAAGGTCGAACATGTGACACCTCACCCTCATGAGTCAAACAACGGTCGAGGGGGCCAGGGTGCCTCAAGCACTCCCAAGGGCCCCTCATACCTCTCGGATTGATGATCCCTCAGAATGGCTAACCATAGTCAGAAGGTTTCTTAATTCCAGGCCAATAAGACCATGGTAAGGTTTACTTGACCATCGAGCAAGTTAACCATCATCGTCCCTAGTCGAGTTAGCTGTTGGAGCTCCTAACCATGGTCAGGTAGACCGTTAAAGAAGGATTAACTTGGGTTGAGTTAGCCATTAAGATATGGTGCCAGGTTGGCAGCCCTAGGTTGATCTGATCTTACAAGGAAGAGACACGTGGAGATGCTCTATGGAAGATGGACCAATGAGGTGAGAACCCTAACTTTCTATATAAGGAGGACTCACTCCCTAGCACAGGTAACACTCTCAATCGTCTGAATATCCTCATTAAGATGATTGCCCTAAGGTCTAACTTGAGCATCGGAGCCTGGTCTCGGAGCCTCATTCGGGCTAGCAACTAATCTGTGTTGTGTAGGTCCGAGCAGATTGGGATCGAGCACTAACACATAACATCTCTAGCTATGGCCTATGTATAGAGCTTGAGGCCCTACACAAGTCAATCAACTTTGGGATCAAATAGTGTATAAACTTTGATGCAGGCCTAATGCCTCAAAAAGATGGGAGAATGGATTTAAAAAAAGAGAGGATAAAAAATGATATTTAATTGTTTCCCTATCTCATCAAGTTTTCCTGGCAAAAGACAGCAACACTCTAGTTTTCCTTTCATGATTATGTTTCGATACTATGGAGCAAACATAAGTTCTTGCTTGATGCTCTTGATCTAGTGCTCGGATCCAAAGGAAGGAATGAAGCAAGGGTTACTTCTTGGAGGGAAAAAGTAACTTCTCAATGAACAATTTTTTTGTTCATTTTTTTTTTTTTTGTTTTTTGGCACATGGTATTCTTATGTTCATAGAGGCGGGTTTGCAGTTCAAATGTCGGGAAAGGGGGGATGCTTGGGTTTGGGGGGTGGGATGAGAAAAGGATGTTAAAACATAGCCTGTTTGTGTTTAATCAAAATGTCCAAGTGAATTACTGAAAAGAAAATGGAAAAATAATGTAGTCCAAGCCGGTAGCAGTATTCTAAGTGAAGAATTAGAAGGCAGATTTCATTTGATCTCTTAATTATTGAACACAGTTGTCTCCTAACCAGAAGGAATCAAGTTCATAAGTGGTGGAGTACACTGACCAGTAGGCACTCTTTCGGCTCTGTCAATGTTGCTTATTTGTTTTGAAAGAAAGAATTAGATGCTATTAAAACTGGGTCAAAATGTCAAAAGCAATAATAATAAAAGGCATTTGATAAGAGGCATCCGCTGTTCACTTCTTCACATTTGTCATCCTTCTATTGTAGTGTTACATAAATACTTGAAGTTCTCAGGGGTTTTTCTCTGTTTTTTTCCAGAAATACATGGCACATCTTCTTTCTCATGGAGAGCTTGATGGGAGTGGCTAACCATTGATCAAGCATTCACCACATCCAGTTATAGGTATGCAAAATATAGTTTGCATAGAACTTTGAAGGCCATACGAACGCTTTCTTGACAACAGAAGCTTTGCCACAATGATGAGTACTTTCAGTGATACATAAACTGCCACTGAAACTCCAGTTGTTTTGTATCAGATGAGGCCATGGACATCTTACTCGAAAAGATTTGATTTCTTTACATGCTCATCAATTTTTTTTGTTTCAAATTGTTGTGTTGTTCCAAGTGCTGCTTAATTCTAGTATCGCAAACTCAAATTACGGCTTCATTTCCAGTATTAAGAATCGGTGGATCTGTTGTATGTTCAAGTAATGGGGGTTGATATTCATTTCATTTGGAGGTTGGTGTTTAACGATGATTGTGAACTAAAATTGCATATCATAAATTATAATGAATAAGTCATAATTCGTCAATCTTTTTGCATGGATCTTTGCATTTGTCCTTGCTTGAAACCTTCATGTAGCCGACCCTATTAAGTTAGGATCAGGCTTTGGTGCTGGTGCTTGAAATTGCAATTGTCACAAAGTGCTTCCACACTGTGCCCTATTTCTCATTTCTATGTTACATGATTCTTTGGGCCTCCTCTCAGCTCTTTGAAATTTATGTCATTTGTAATACAACACACGTACCTTTTCATCCTCGCATACAAACCCCTCGTATACACTTTTTACTGTAATTCACCGGAGGTTTAATGACTGGCTGGGAATCGGTTAGACTCGGCCCAACTCAATCAAAGTCGGGATTATTGTCCATCGATTTATATAAACCTAACATATCAAATAGAAGGAAAAGAAGATGCCACGGAAGATGAAACAGAGTTGCCCCTTTTAACCGACTGGATACCCATTTGGAGCCCATATCCGAATGGGTACAATGGATCATAATGTTGGTCCCCAAAATTCATGGGTAGCTGGTCAACCCGGCGGAACCATGTCCTTGGAAGCCTACCCTGGAAATCATAATCTCCGAATACAACATCAGCAATCCCTTTTCCTGCCTCGCTACCCGGCAGCCAAGCAGCCACCAATGCCTCCATCATGTCCACATACGGCTCTATCACAACGGGTCGACCCGACAAGATGATGACCAGACATTTCACCTTGCTGCACACGGTCTTGATCGTCTCCTCACCATCGAATGCTAGCCGGAGATCATTGCCATCGCCCGATGTTTCCGCATAGGGAGCCTCACCAACAACCACGATCGCATAGGAGGAATCCCGGTTCTCATCAACAAAATGCTTGTCGGGTTTCTCATGGAATACGACCCGAGTCCGCTTGCTGACTGCCTTCTTTATGCCTTCAAGGATTGTTGTTCCTTTGGTGATGTTGCCCGAGGTACCCTGCCATGTTATAGTCCAGCCTCCGCATTGGTTGCCCATGTCCCGTGCATGGGACCCGGCCACCATAATCTTAGGGGCATTCTTGTCCAATGGAAGCATCTTATCATTTCCCTTCCCGTTCTTTAACAACACCAGGCTCTTCCTTACGGCTTCTCTTGCCAATTTCCTATGCCTCTGTGGGTCCCAGAACATAAATAAATAAATAAATAAATAATTTAATGGCGAAAATACCCTTATTAATGAAATGATTTATGAAGATTCGGGTTTTGGGCAGACCTTGTGTCCAACAATGGGAAGAAGGGATCGATCAGCCATGGGCCTCTCGAACAGCCCAGCAGCGAACTTCACCCGTAGGCTTCTTCTCACGGCATCGTCGATCCTACTGATCGGAATCTCGCCGGATAACACGAGCTCCGTCATATTTGTGAGGAATTGTGGATATTTGAAAGGGATCATGACCATGTCGATCCCGGCATTGATAGCTGCCTTTAGGTTCTCCTTGTAGTGTGAACCTGGTGGGTTAGTGATCCGATCAATTGCTTCCCAGTCTGATATGACCATACCCTGTTCCCATGTGGTAACTCGCAAGGGTAAGGTTGTGGGCAAAAATAACCAAACCAAATAAACCAACTAATATTCGATTTTGATCCAAAATATTTAAATTGATTAATAATTGATGTGGTTGCTGTCAATTCCAGCATGAAATGAACCGAACTAAACCGGAACCGATTAAGAGCCTCTGATACCTGAAAGGACATCTCTTGTTTGAGGATGCGAGTGAGGAGGAAAGGGTTGGCGTGCATCTTGACGCCGTTCCAGCTAGAATAAGAGGCCATGACTGTTGATACCCCCATGGTGATTGCGTCAATATAAGGCGTCATGTGGATGCGGTAAAGGTCGTCGTAGGTAGTCACCGTGTTGTACTCGTCGACCCCGCCTTGTGTCCCACCGTCTCCAGCGTAGTGCTTCGCGCAAGCCAACACGTTTCTTCCCCTGTCAGGGATCCATTCAATCATCTATCACGATCATTTATGATCACCACCCTCCAATACACTGACTAGAATCAATGAAGATAAGTCCCATCAAAGTACAATAGAACCCAAAACAAAAGGAAACCGAGAAAAATTTGCTGCCATGTTGAAAATGGTCCACTTAACAAGGGACCCACATCTATTATTTAGGAGTGTCAATCGATTGGTCTGGACCGATTTTAATTTGGTTTTGTCAATTTCAATGTGAAAAGGACCAAAATCAAAACATAATCTAATAAAAGATACTGGTTTCGATTAGATTTTAAGTTGGTTTTAGTTTAGCTTTGATTTTTTGTTGAAAGCCAATTGCACGACACCAAAACCAAGAACCAAGAGTCAAAATTCTATACACTTTTGTCATTGGAAAATAATCCTCTGTTTTTCTCATTCCTGTTTTTCCTTGTTTTGTTATCTGCAGAGCACGACACGTGGACAATTTTAAGACCAACGCACCGGATGTAATAATCCTCACACAACCTTGACCGTTGGATCCTCTATTGTCCACGTGTCGTGTTCTACATATAGCAAAACAAGAAAAAATAGGGATGAGAAAAACAGAGGATTTTGATCCTCTGTCACTTATTCTCGTCATTAGCAACAAAAGGGAGTGACCATAAAGATGGAGGGCTTCCTTGCGTTTGTATGATGGAAATTAGTCGTACCTTCATGATTGTTTTGTCATAAAAATTTACTTTGGTATTCTTCAAGATCAGGGGAAAATATGAAAAACAGGGATTAAATGAGATGAAACCAGATATTAGCATGAAGAAACTGTCATAGTCAAGGATGGCATGGATGTTATTATTAAGATGCTATTATAGACCGACTGAGTATAGTTTGGGAAACATAATGACTACGTATAATTTATCAGTAGTTTTAAAACTTGGAATTCATTACCCGTGAAAAAGGAAATCTCAATTGGAGAATGACATGAAGCTATTTAGATAGGTTGATAACTTGATATATGTTTTATTCGGCTTGGCCTGATGTTAGATTATTTCAGTTTTTGGTTTGGACTGATTTCGATTCAAAGTCACACTATCCTAATCCAAAAAATGATCCGATAGGCCTTATTGATGTCGATTCGGTTTGATTTCAGTTGATTTCCATTGACCTAAACCGTTTGGCCCTAGTTTTTAAGAATCCTTTACCGTCCAACTAATCCTTCATCTCAAAAAGACAAAATGGAACAGACTAATGTGGGGACCTCTCAACAACTGATCCAATTTGGAAATTGTTGTTTTTTTTTTTATCTAGGAAATGGTGATATCGAAAGATTTCGGCTCCTCTCAAACGATTATTCATGCCAATCATCTTCTAATCAGATAGATTACACGTATCATAACACATGAAGATACATAGACTATGTGGTTGAGACATAGCTCTTTACGTGCTTGTATCTACGTAAAAGGTGATTGAAGCATTAATCATTGATGAGGATTCGAATCCTTATCAAAAGGAGTACACAAAAAAAAAAGGGGGAAAAGTGATTTTCTAGTGATCTCCAGCCACACTGGACACCCAATCACATCCGATGGCTTGAAGTCTTGAACTATATCCTAAGGGGTTCTCAGCCTTCGGATGCATGTTAAGTGCCTAACATGACTGGAGAGGATTTGAATCTTAAAAAAATCATACCCAAAGGCGACAAAGGGGTAACCAAGTGTGTGATTGGGAGAAGGGAGGCCCTGTAGGCCCAGTATGATCTTGGCCATGCTTCTCACGATCTGAGTATCCTCACTATAGCTCTCGTAGCACCGGCCCCACCGTGGATCCCTACACACCTGCAGTGACACACAAACAAAACCCTCCATTATGGATAAATGACAAAAAAATATCAAATTGTACAATATTCTTTTTTTGGTGGTTAAGAATCAAATTGTACAATATTCAAATAATCCAATCAGTGCCTTGCATAAAAAATATCAGTTACCAATGTACTAAATGACGGATTTACCCTTGCACTGAATGGAATGGCTAGAGAGAGAGAGAGAGAGAGAGAGAGAGATTACAGCAACACTAGGAGCGAAAGTGTACGGAATTCCGGTGGCCAGAACCTCCAAGGCAGTGGCTCTTCCGATCCTCACCATTAAACCTTCATCTCTGTATCAAAAAATTGGCCAAAACCTGATTCAGTTTGATTTCAATGATCTCGCCTCTCAGAGTCTTACCGACTCACACACAGAGAAAAGGGCAAAAAGAAAGAGTGAGAGGGGAAGAAGATAAGAAGGGACCTTGCAGCTCCAAGGCCGATGTTGTGAGGAAATACGGTGGAGCCGAATAAGTTATTGTGGCCATGGACGGCGTCGACGCCATAAAGGATGGGAATCCCAAGTCTGGTTGACAGGGCAGCCTTCTGGTACCCATCGATCATGTCCGCCCACATCGCAGGGGTCATGTCTGGGCTTGGAGCAGTTACTCCGCTGTTCAATACACTCCCTGAAATTAAATGCTCATCCGAATCAATTACGCTTTTAAAGTTTAAACAGAAAAGAAAAACTTAAATTTATGTAAGAGAGACAAATTAACCGATGGAATGATTTATAAGAACTTCAGAAGATGCAACGGTGTGATCGATTTGGGCCATTTGGCCGATCTTTTCTTGAGTTGTCATGCGAGAGAGGAGATCTGAAACTCGTTCTTCGATCGATAGGTTTGGATCCAGGTAAGGAGCTTGAATCGTCTCTGCTGAAACAGAAGGGAAGAAGAAGAAGAAGAAGAAGAGGACGAGGAAGGGAAAGAAGCAGATGAGGAGAGAAGAGCAATGGCGATCTCCATGGTTACAGGAACTTCTGCTTCTTTGGATTTTTGTAGTCTTCATATCTTCTTGCAGACGAAGATCATCTATGAAAATATCTCTGGGAATTTCGGAAGTCTGAAATCCTCTTGTCGAGCTCTGCACCTTTCCTATTGTCTTGCTTCTTTTTTTTATTATGTGCTCTGCAAGCTTAGATCCAACGTGGGCCATGCACGAAATGTCAACAGTGAATGTGTTTCTGCTCTCTCTCTCTCTCTCTCTCTCTCTCTCTCTCTCTCTCTCTCTCTCTCTCTCTCTCTCTCTCTGGCCATGATGCAAGAGTGTTAAAATTGTCTAAGGTGAGACAGTGAGGTGCAATGAGCATCTAACGACTGACCGACTGGGTTGCATGATCGAACCTTCACAGCTGTTAGATGTTCATTACATCTTACCGTTCACTGCAGATAATTTAAACTTGATGAAAGATAGAGATGAGATCAAAAGTGCAGTTTTATGTGAGGGTCAATGCGAATGCACAAGGAAGTATCCACATAGATGTCATTTTTTATTCCATAAGATTTAGGTCGATTGATTCATTTTAAAAACCTTATTTTTCTTAATTTTATATTGCATGCATAATGTTCACGTACATTGTTCATCCAATGGTAAATCTCAAGGATGTTATTATTTGAATTGAAGTACTCGCAATGCAGATCACATGATTTTTATTTTTTTATCTTTAAGTCAGAACATGCAAGTTAAATACACATATATAGATGCAAAGCTTTGTATAAGGATAAAAGTCTCTTTCTCATGCCACCAACCTTTTAATGGGTTTGATAATTGGTAATTAGAATTGCAATTGTTGGTAAATGTTGATGGGAAATGTTTAAGACTTATCTGAAAAATGCAATAATATAACACAAATATGTCTCTGTTCCACATGATGTAATAAGTCAACAATAAGATAATGAATTAAGTCACACGAACAAGTAAATTTCTTTCCTTTGAATCATGAACAGAAGAATTATTTGCATCGAATCGTGTCAGAATGATACTATCTTTAAGGTTTTTAAATGCCTCTAATTGTGCAATTGGGTCGACCAATGTATTTATAACTTTAAAATTAAATTACCCTCTAATCACATGAGGTGCATCCTTAAATATGATTACATGTATGTCCATCCGAAAGTGCTTACACTAAGAACTTAATACAAACAGAGAAAAAAAAAAATGACAAAAATCGTTTTCAATAAGCACTTGCAGCGAACAAAAGCACTCTCACAGTACATAGTGGTAGCGGCGAGGAGGTGGTGGCATGATGGGGGTGGTGAGACTATCATGAGGATCGTCGTCCCCTACGTGAGGTCATTATGGTAATTAAGTAATACATTAACAATATAGGCACCTTAGGTATAAAACAATATTCTAGGTTCTAATGTCTAGCCTAGATTTCCCATAAATCATGTTTCTATCTGTCAATAGTATCAACGGCAAGCACGCACCATATTTTTGGATGGTTGAACCAAAGTGGTTGTCCCAACAAGACTTGATTGAAAGCATGCCAAGTAAACCATTATAAAGGGGCGTCTCGTGACCATTAGGTCGCAATAGAAAAACTTTATGGTATCACTGAGGCCTGCCCTCTATGCCAAATAAAACGTTCTTTTGTTTTATTGAGGTTCTTGATATGGTAAAGCCAGAACCATGTTCAAATTTGATATGAGACTAAAAGTAGTTACAATAATCTTACAAATGGGTCTTGTTGCTTAAAGGAAGCATCTTTTCTTTTCCTTTTCCATTCTTAAATAACAGAATTTTTTTTTTTTTAGAATTATATTATATTAAATAGAGATAAAAGAGTCAATCACACAAGACTCAACAATATTATCTTAGAGAAGTATTTCCTATGGGGGAGTGCAATTCCTATCCACGTATAAAGATCAATGAGTGCATAAGAGAAAGTAATGAAGACGTCCTTTTGTATTTCATGAAGGGTGGACTGATCAGTTTAGCCTCAAATGTGTATGGGCACAGGGGTCACTCTCCCCCATATAAACCTTTATCTCTATTATCCCTCCTAGCCTATCTAGCTAATAAATGAGCTAGGTCATGCTTAACCACTACCTACATATATAAGTTTACAATTAAACTTAGTTATACTGATATATGCAGATATTGCAGATATGGATCCCACAAGCCATAGCTTTCATATAGTGGTTTTGTTTGGACATTAGTACCAAGGGAATCTAAAGATTTTATTAATATAGGATAAAGACATGTAGGCCCATCCATTGTTGTGCTTTTGGATTTATTTCAGTTCATTCCAGTGCAAAAAAATAAATAAAATTTTTAATGGAAAATGTCTCCTTTTTTAGTACTTTTGGATGAAAATAGAATATGGGCATATCAAACTGTCGGGTGTGCCTTCCCCCATTAGTGCACCTTGTTCATGATGCATAGCTGTAGTGGAGATATCATTTTACTAGTTAATTATTTGTTTCTTATGATTATTAGATTGTCGTTTCAACTGATAACAATTACTACAAGAAATGCTATTTTAGGCAACAATATTTGGCGGTGGAATCATTTTACTGTTGCCTTATATAAATGCATTAACGACGGACATTTTGCAATCGTCACATAATATAGATTGCTCGACAGAAGCAATTTTTCGATCACTAACATGCGCGACTAACGTCTTAGCGACAAAATGATGATGGATATCTGTTCCGTCGATAATAATATGGGACACATAAATGTGGGTTTTGGGGACAGTTTATTTCCGTCGCCAAAAATGCAATTTGTTGTAGTGAATGCCGAAAGTGAAAAGATCTATCTAAGCTTTATTGTTAATTTTTTTGGCTATTGCCAGGTTGTATTTGCATTCTGTTCTTTCTTCTTTTTTAATACAATTGATATTTGTAGTGAAAGAAACAGAATAAAACTTGTGCGGCATGATTTTGAATTGCAAGTGGAGTGTTTAAATAACAAACCCAATGGCAATTTTGATCTTATTATAGAACAATTTTGAAGCAGAAAGATGAATCTTTGGTTGATGATATTTTACTAAAAAAAAAAAAATCCTCCCATTTGAGGCTGGCCCCATCCTGTGTTCAACAACCTTTTCTGATGTAAATTCCACATCATAAACAACAACAATATCTGTATACAATTACATAGGTGCAATTCTCCACTTCCACAAAATAAGAAAACCAAAGAGGGAATAGTTGCCTTGGATTGATATTAAAATATTGGAGATGCATTTACAGTAAGGCCAAGATCACTTTTGTTTATTATGATGTCTCTCCATCACAAAGCTCATCTAGGGACTTGTAAGGGTTTTCTTCTGAGATAAATTCCTCCAATCCAGAGGATCTTTTCTGTTGTGATATGCCATCGATCTTTTGCAACTCCTCTTGGCTTAGCATCCAATCAAATATCTCAAGATTCTCTTTCAACCTTTCTTTGTTGAGGCTTTTCACTATTATGCTCATCCCTTGCTCGTACACCCATCTCAAACAAACCTACACCATCCATTAGTAATCTAGTTTATTATTATTATTTTTTTAACCAAAAAGATTCAAACTAGATAATGAAAGTCTCTAATTTCTTCTTAAACTGACAATAACAAATGTAAATATTATTAGGATAGTTATATGTAGAAATGCAACCCTAAAAGCGATACAGAAGATAATGGAAAACCAAGAACAAACAATGCAGATAGGTTTACGAGGTTTGGAAAGATTGCTTACGTCCTCGATGGAATGAGATTCTGCTTCACTATCAATGGAGAATAGGGTTATAGTATTCGTCTTCACGCCTCTTAGTATTACTTGCATTACATAGAAAGAAAACCTCGCCACAAATATATAGCAAAAAACCTTAATCCGTAAAGTACAAAACTGTCCTCAAGACCACCGTTCTATTCTATCGAGACACTTACACCAATACTCCATGGATTAAACTACGACATAATACAAGACATCAAACTCCTTGGATTAAATTGCGACGGAATGCAAGACATCGTACACCAATCGCTATCCATATAACAATGAGATGTGGCACAAAGTAAATATGAGCCTTCCCTTTTTACAGTTTTTTTTTTTTTTAATCTAAACAATTTGTTTTTACTAAGGATGGAAGATTGCATAGGAATATGTAGAATATTATTAGTACTTATATATAGATATACACATTATGCATGCCAATATAAAGAGGAGTATTTAATTCAATTAAACTCTGAAATTTGACATGTAGTTGTTCTAGAATCTAGACCATGTCCTTTTTATCAGGAAGTCATAATGGATAGACTATCTATCAACATGGCAAAATAAATGCCTTCTGACAAATGAAAAAAATAATATACCCATGATATTATAATAATTTACCTTATTATTATTATTATCAAGCACATTGGCAAGATAAACAATAATACATCTTACGAAAATCCCTAAATTCTTTTTTTATCTAGGGCTTTCCTCCCTAAATTGACCGAGCCAACGAGTCAAAACTGAGACATCACACAAACGGGTGTCCGAGTCAAATGAGCAATCTCCTAGTATATCATCTAATTCCATCAGATAGTGATCCAACCCTCTTCTCATGTGACAACTTGGCAAGCTAGACCCAAACCCTAGATATGGGCAAAAATAGATTCTTAAAGTGGATTCCTCTCTAAAGAATTAAGTTCCGATTCAAATTTTGCTGATATAGGTTTTGTCCTTGGTGGTTGACACTACTATGTTGGAGAGTGTTCAAGGACTTGATTAGTGGATTAAGTCCCTTTGAGGCACCTGAAAAATCGCATGTATGAACCCATTATGTACTTTTTCTAGTTTTTCAAGAAATGTGTGACCCTCTTAGGTTTTCATCCTCGCCCCTCCATGTGTCCTACCTTGACTACTATGTGGATCCTTTGTATGTCCCTAGTGGGCCCCTTGCACCAAAAAATAGTTCAAATTTTAAAGCAATAAAGACAACCCAGACTAACCTAGAAAACTTGGACTGGAGTAGTGTTGGTTATTATGGTAATAAGCAATGCTTAATTTTCCCAATGATCATGCATTGAAAAGCATATCCTGTGCATCTTGTGGGTCATATTGTAATTTGCAGAACCCAATCTCATTTTACAAAACTAGCCCTTGATTCTTTTCACTGGTATGGTACAGATTCCAATTCTTACTTTCAAAGTGCAAATATATGTGGTGAAGGAAATTAAGAGTCCTTTACCTGAGCAACTGTCTTTCTTTTTGCCTCTGCTATCTGTTTTAGTACCTCACACTCCATAGCTCTGTTAGTGCCCCAGAGGGTTCCTTTTGCTCCCAAGGGAGAGTAAGCAGTAATATGTATTCCCTTTTCCTTGCAGAACTCCCTCAGCTTCTTCTGCTGCCAAACTGGGTTCATCTCCACCTTTATAAACAAACAATAAATACATAACCTTCTCTCATCCTCTACTTCAACAAAAAATTAAAAAAAATCTCTAAACAAACTCACTTGATTGATAGCTGGAGGGATCTTAACATCAACAAGTAATTCTTCGAGCTTCCTGTAGCAAAAGTTGCTGACTCCAATGAATCTAGTGAGGCCAAGCTTCTGAGACTTCTCCATTGATTCCCAAATAGACTTGAATCCCATTGGCAGTTCATATCCCTCTAGTTTCAGAATTGCAGGGCAATGGATGAGATAGAGATCAAGGTACTCCAATTGAAGAATCCTACACAGAAATAGTTATAAATAATAATAATAATATTTACAGTACAAAATTTTGAAGAAACTAAAAATCTTTGTAGTTGTTTCTTACTGGAGAGTCTTTTTGAGAGCTGGAAGGACACAGCCATGGTGAGCCTCACTGCACCATAGTTTGGAAGTGATGAAAAGCTCATCTCTTGATTTGATGAAGCCTAGTCTTTGGGCTTCTTTAATGGCTTCCCCAAGAGGATGCTGCGATCGATAGATAGCCGCAGTGTCGAAGTGCCTGTAACCGAGTTGAATTGCATGGAGAATGGCTGATTTCATGGTTTCAGAAGAAGTTAAGGGATAGACTGCCATGCCCATGCCAAGGGAGGGGACGACTAGGCCTGTGGAACCCATGGATACCTCTGGAATGGTTACCATCTCTTCTGTTCTGTGCTAGCAATCGTTTCCTATCACCTATGTTGTACCTAATACACCAAAATATCATTTTGTACCTAATATATACCAAATTATTCGTTATCTGTTGGAACTTGGAAGCTTGTCCTAAATTTTACGACAGGCGTTACTAGAAAGCAGGGTTCTGACTTCTAAGTGTCGATATCAGATGGATCATATCGGTATTGGCCAAACCCAAAATTAAAACCTGCCCGTTTCTGGATCAAGTATCAGTATCAAATCTATTACGTTTGTCTCGAATTCTTGACCTGTTTTGAAAAATGACACTTCGAAATGTTTTAATGGCAATTCGAATGAGATTTTTTTTCTTCTGAGATATGTGATGGTAGCGGAGGTGGTCCAGTATCACCCAATCGATCGCAGTCCGATGGATAACCCGAATTGGAGGAATATATAATGTATTATGTGGGTAAAAGAAACACATACAAATTTATCAAAAAAAATATATACAACTAAAAGATATTATTATATGTTGTTACTGTGCAAAAAAATATGTAGCTATATATTTTTATATGCAGCTATAGGTTTTTGTAACAAATACACAGCTAAAATCTGCAATTATATGTTGTTGTACGAAAATATGCAGCTAATATTTACAGTTATAGCCTTTATTACACATAAATATGTAACTAGGTCTTCATAATAAAAATTCCACAGCTCTAACTTTTGCTACATAAAAAATCTTCAACTATAAAATCGCAATTACAAATTTTAGGGTGTAACATTCTGCAGCTACAAATGCATTGCAAAAAATTTTACAACTAAAATCTGTAGCTATAAAGTAGCTTTTTCATATAATAGGCAATATGGAACTATAGCTTTTGTGATTGCATTTGTAACTACGGATAGAAAACCCTAGATAATTTGCAAATATAGGTTTAGTGTTGAGAAATTGTAGTTATAGGTTAATGCTCCCACCTATTCACTTTATTTAAAATCCACATATAAATTCATGTGTGTAAATACATCCATATATTTCACTCTGGCTTTAGGTTAATGCTCCCACCCCTCCTCCACTGCTCACCCTAAACCCTATATAAAATTGTGTTATACGTTTGCTGGGAGAAAAAAAAAAAAAAAAAGAAATATCTGTGGAGTATTGCAAGCTTTTACATATATATAGTTTTTCATTTCCTTGTTACATTTATTCTTAATTTGTGTTGTTTGAAAAATTTCCCAAATCTCCCACTTTTCAGACACCTCACTATGAGTATGTAGGTCTTTTTTTTTTTTTTTTTTTTTGGACTTAATTAAGACATTTAAACCCTTTCGCCTTGAATATTATGTTATATTAGAGATTTATATATATATCAAGTCCATGATCATCTATCTATTTATTATGCTATCTCTCCATCCCAAAGCTCATCGAGGGACTTGTATGGGCCTTCTTCTGAGATAAATTCCAAGCCAGGGAACCCTTTCTTTTTTGAAATACCATCAATCTTTTGCAACTCCTCTTGACTCAGCATCCAATCAAATATCTCAAGGTTCTCCTTCAACCTTTCATTGTTGAAGCTCTTCACTAGTACACTCACCCCTTGCTCATACACCCATCTCAAGCAAACCTACACCATGAATTAGTAAAAACTAGTTCATATTATTTTAATGGAGAGATACAAAGCTACGTAATGGAATTCCCTCTCTTTTCTTCTTAAATTGTAAATAATAAATATAATTAATCTTATCAAGAAAATTGGCAAGATAAAACAATAATGCAGCTTCAGAGAGAGAGGCATAATATCTCATGATATTGTGAGAGACCTTGATAGACTTTAGTCCTAGTTTCTTTCTTATTTTGAGGTTTTTCCCATTTTTCAAAGTCTTGTAAAATCATCATTGACCCAGTTTAATTGGCCAAGTCAACGAGTTAAAACTGATGATATCATACACCGGGTTTCTGACGCAGATGGGCAATCTCTCCAGTCACTATTATATCAAATGTTTCTCATCCTATGTATAATGATCTACTCCTCTTATCAAGTGACAACCGGGCAAGCTTATATGGATCCTAAAACCCTAGATTGCAGAAATAAAATCTTCAAGTGGGTCCCTCTCAAGAATTAAGTTTAAAGTTCAAACCAATGAAGACAACCCCAGACCTAGGAAACCTGGACTGAGGAGTAGTGGACTATCAGGTTAGGGTCATGTCATTGCATAATTTTTCCAATGATCAGGCAGTAATAATGAAAAGCTTATTCTGTACATCTTGTGGCGGGGTCATATTGTAATATGATGAACTCTAGTTCATTTTACAAAACTAGCCCTTGGAATGAGTGAGGGAAAGTAAGACCTCACCTGAGCAATTGTCTTTCCTCTTGCCTCTGCTATCTCTTTTAGTACCTCACTCTCCATAACTCTGTTAGTGCCCCAAAGTGTTCCTTTGGCACCCAAGGGAGAGTAAGCAGTAATATGTATACCCTTTTCCTTGCAGAACTCCCTCAGCTTCTTTTGATGCCAAAGTGGGTTCATCTCCACCTTATAAATACAAACAATACATACATAAACATCTCTCAGCCTTTTTAACTTCCAATAATAATTCAAGAAAAGATCTAAACAAACTCACTTGATTGACGGCCGGAGGGATCTTGGCAAAAACTAGTAATTCAAGCTTCTTGCAAGAGAAGTTGCTTACTCCGATGAATCTCGTGAGGCCGAGCTTTTGACAGTGCTCCACTGATTCCCATACAGACTTGAAATCCATAGGGAGAAGGTCTTCCTTCTTTAAGGGCAGTTCAAATTCCCCTGGCTTCAGACTTACAGGCCAATGGATGAGGTAGAGATCAAGGTATTCCAATTGAAGATTCCTACACAGAAACAATTATAAGAAAAAAATTTACAGTGCAAAACAAAAATAAAAGAAAGTATTTTTGTTTATACTGCAGTGTCTTTTTGAGAGCTGGAAGGACACGCTCATGGTGGGCATCACTGCACCATAGTTTGGAAGTGATGAAAAGCTCATCTCTGGATTTGATGAAGCCCAGCCTTTGGGCTTCTTTGATGGTTTCTCCAAGAGGCTCCTCTGATTGATAGAGAGCAGCTGAGTCGAAGTGCCTGTAACCAAGTTGGATTGCATGGAGAATGGCTGACTTCATGGTTTCAGAACCAGTGAAGGGATAGACTGCCGTGCCCATGCCAAGGGAGGGGATGCCTCGACCTCTGGAGCCCATAGATATTCCTGGAATGCAAACCATCTATTCTGCTGTGTTCTGATCTGCCATAGAACTGTTTTTATTAGGTGACTGTATGGGCATGTGTACCACTCTTTTATATCCTCACATTATGGGTTGACTAGTAAGATAGATAAGGTTTAACATGCACCACTCTTGCTGCTTCATATACTTGTTTTTTTTTTTTTTGCTAACAACGGGTATCCAAGCCTTCGGCCTGACCAGTCCTGCGGGCTCATACTGACCCTACAACAGCATGGATCGGATCATACCGGGGTTGAATGAGAACCATTCAACTTTCACTGAAAGCAGTGAAGAGCACTAATCACCTCCGTGTGAGTGACCTAAGGTGTGCCTAGTGGAAGTCGAACTCCAGACGTCCAAGTTTACGGCTCGTACCAAGTTCGATGCTTCATATACTTGATGTTCATCAAACCTGCCTTTATATATGCTTAGATTGGGCTTGGCTACTGTCGAAGGAACCCAACCCAGGCCATCAAGCTACCAGGATTAGTGAATGCCCAAACCCTATTGGGACTGCCTGGTTCTTTTGGAGTGATATTCTAGTGATTTATGTATTTTTATTCTGGAGGAACACTTTGGGAGTGGAATTAAGCCTGATAATTTCGGATTGATTTTTTGCTCCAAAAGAATGAACTCAGATTGCTTTTAAGATGGGTACATGTGCAAGGGCAAACGGGATCCCAGCCATGCATCATCCTACACAGCTTTGGATTAGCATTTTCTTGAGTCGGAAGGATTAGCCAACTAACCCTACTCTTTCAAAACACCACCAACACCACAACCCACAAACACCTTCCTCTCCACCCTCCCCCAAAACAAAAAAAATCTTTATTCCAAGTTCCAACAACTAAAATGCCGACAGTCAGTAGCTTCAATATTCTTTGCTGTAGTGAGGTCCCACTGTATCAACATCTGAAAACTTTACAGAAGACTATACATCTGATGCTGCATCCTGAGAGTTGGGTCAAACTGGTCAAATATGATGTAGATAGAAGAATCAGCCATAATGGATTGGTAATACAAAAATACTCTGGTTTCTGAATTTTAAGTTTGAATTCTCTACCTGTTGACAATCTAAGGACTTTATTCCCATCATTCGCTCATACTGTGGAGATTTAACCAGATATAATAATAATTCATTTATTTAATCAGTATTGCTTTACAAATCTGAGATAATTAGATAGAACAGCACTGAACAGCTATTTTACAATGATACAAAGGAAACATGAGCGTGACCCTTGAAGATAGAACAAAACTGACTCCAAGAAGCCTAACGGAAAGATAGTGTACTTGGGGAATCAATTCTCACAATAAATCCATCATCACTACCTGATTCATCGCTAGAATCATCAACTTGATAAATTTTTTTGGTTTTTCTATTTGGAATCAGGGTACTGGGGTTTGGCCCCGTTAATTCTTTTGTTTTGAAGCCATTGTTAACAGTAGCAGCTCCCTCGGATCTGGCAGAAACTAGTCGACGGCCAAGTACTCCAGTTGAACGAATTCTGGGATATGACTCGCCATGTGATGACTTAGTTTGAGAGGTCCTCGGAAAGTTTCGAGTCCACCTGTGTGTCTCACCAACCTAATAATTCAAGCAACCGAACAGTATAGGTTGAGAAAATACTACTAATGGTTGCAAATTAAAGCAAGGTGCATTAACAAGTAAACAAACCATGCTGCCGTAAATGCTCAGCTGCAATGCCCTTGCAGACAGATTGTTTGCTTCCTGATCAGCTACATCAGGGTGCCGATGGCATCGTTTTGGTTTGTAGAAATTCTCAGGCCAACTCATAAAACGTCTGTACTCTCGACTAGGGCATCTTTGGGGATCGACTGAATGCGGGACCAATGAAGCTGGCCTTTTCAGAAGCCCACTGTCAGCCTCAAATGCTGCAATATTAAAACGGATTACCCTTGCTCTTGTCTCAACCTGATACCAGGATCCTTGGTGACAGAAACTTGTTGCCTTCACACCTGGGCCAACCAATAACATAAGAGAATGCAACCTATGGTTTTGTACTTCACCCATAACAGGAAATTATTCAAATAATTTTCCACAATAGATCATATGTTGCAGTAAGTAGTAAGTTGGTCGGACAGCTTAATCAGAACTGACAGAAAGATCAGCAAAAAAAATGTTTAGTAGGGAAGCAGAGAAGAAAAATCAAGATAACTCATATCTTCTTGAGTAATCTGTGAAATTTACTATTGGTAACACGTATTGTGTTTTATAAGAAACATGTATTACATTAATTGGGCAGAGACTTGGTCAATAAGAAAGGACATCACCAGATTCACTGCTCAAATCCATGGGAGAGTTTCTGTTAGTCAATTGTTTAGTGCAGGTCTTGGCTTATGGCCTGTGGATACCATTGATTCAATCAGAAGAGACTAGGTCGTGGAAGGAATCCCTCCATGAACAGGCTGTAGTTGATTGAGAGAATGGATGTGACGTAAACCTCAAATGTTCAAGCATCTGAGATGCTGAATGGATCTTGGAGCTCTCTTGTATCCACAGTCCTTTGAAACGGCCTCTATTATAGTTTTGGAGGTCAGATCCTTTCTTTCCCTTAATTGGATTTTGATAAGGTTCCATACCTTTTCTTCCCTTTCAATTGGGTTACATGCCTCTTTATGAAATTTGACTATTTAAGTATTTTTCTTTTTCTCTTGATTGGCATTCCTAATAAGGTACCTAATTTGATTCAGATTTGGGCTTCAGTGCCTTTTTCTAGAGGTCAGTTGCAGACTTTGAATGACCCCATTTAATTGGTTTTTATCTACTAGTGCACTTTCAACGCATTGGGTCCATGCAGCCCTTGGTGTCTTGTCTTTGGATTTGGTCCTTCACCCGTGCAGCCAGGCCAATGGCCTACTCTCTGAGCCCATGACAGTGAATGCTACTAAGCTAAAGATCCATTTTGGTGAGTACTGATGCGTTCCACCAGCAATAAAAATTTCAATCCCTACGTGCTCTAGGATAGGCAAAATAAGATTTAGAGAACACAGTCAACCTAGGACAGAAACACAACAATTCAAGTTTAAGAAACAAAAGGACAGAAATATAAGAAGTTAAGAAATCTCAGAATCTAACAGTTGGATGGAGATAAAATTAAAGTCGAATACAGCTCTCAATAGGGTGTTCAATCCCTCCAAATATCAAGCTGATCCAATGGTTAGATCTTCTAGAACAGTAGAAAACAGAAAACAGGAAGTCCAGTAGAAAACAGATTTTGTAAATATTAAGATCAGTACTATATCACAATCTGTGGGTCAAATTCTGGTCGTAGGTAGTGAGGACAAAGAAGCAGATAATATAAAAAGTATAGGCCAATCCAATGGTTGGATAGGCTGGACTAAGAACACCAATGGAGGGGATAAAGAGTAAGAAGAAAGCTCTGCCTAGGAACCAATGGTTGTTGGAGTACAACCCAAAACAGAAGTGAGAACTTGAAGAAGACTGAACCGCGGTCCGCAAGGTGTACAACTTTTCCAATTTGAACCCGCAGCCCTTATAACAGTGAAATACCCCCAAGTGAGAACTTGAAGAAGACTGAACCGCGGTCCGCAAGGTGTACAACTTTTCCAATTTGAACCCGCAGCCCTTATAACAGTGAAATACCCCCACGGTAGTAGGGTTTATGCAGTGAACCAGCAAACAAAGAAGAAGAATAGGAGAGAAAGAGAGGAGAGGGGAATATGGTCGGGTTTCACCACCAAGACCTAGCTTAGGCTTCACCACCCACTGTTCCAAGGATTCACCACCTTGGTTGCTGCTACTTCACCATAGGAACTGTCGCTTAATTGAAGAAGACTCGCTTTGTTGCCAAAATCGTGGGAGGGATCTCCTTTCTTCTTCTATATATTAAATTAAATAGAAAAATTACAAAAACAGAATCCTTGGCTACCAAGTAGCCTATAATAAAATAAAATACCCTTGGCTACCAAGTAGCCTATAATAAAATAAAATACCCTTGGCTACCAAGTAGCCTACAATAAAAAGTAGAAAGTTCTAATGGCTTAAACTAAAGAGGAAAAGACTAACATTGAAAATAGACATTCCCAACATGGGACCACAAGATTTGTTCTTCACCAACGACACCAACCGATGACCCATTAGGAGACCGAATATGGGCCTCAAAACTAGTGCAACTGAAGGCCTATATTCGGCTTAAGTGATGGCCTATGACAGGCTTAAGTTTTAACCAGAATAGGGGCCTAAGTGTGGGCTTAACTGCTTAAGTGTTCTGGTTATAACTGAAGACCACTGGGCTCAAATAGGGGCATGTTTCTTCTTCCTATGCTAAACTCTGCATCACCTACAGCTATGAAATTTCAAGTCTTTGAGGTAATTCAATATTTCTTTAAAATATTTTCTAATAGAGAAAAATTTAGAACCCCTAATTAACTCATCGAAGTATCATAAAATAATTTTATATTGTTCATTTTTTATCTAGAATGTTAAGATAAAAAAATATATTCATTGGGCTACTACAGACCTAATTCAGCAGCTTGATCTGCAAAATTGTTGTATGTCTTATATGAAACCCTTTTGCATCGTATCAAAAAATGCTGTCTTACATAAATGGTTTTTTTTTTTACAGCACTTGATTTTTTTTAAAGCACTTCTTTTTAAGCAGGCAATCAATGTTACTAAGCTAATATGTCAACCATAGTTGTCAAGGCGTTGCCTAGATGTCCAGGCGGCCTTGTTGGGTTTGGGCGATTGTCGCCTTACTACAAGACACAACACTTATTCATGTCAAATATCATTTAAGTAAATATTTCATTTCATTTACTTAAGATATTATTCATAAATAAGAAAATACCCCCTATTTGAATCCAATAAAAAATAGTTTAAAAATTCAATTCTAAAAGGATAAAAAAGTCAACTGATACAGACAAGTCAGTTAATGGGCTTATTTATTGGAAATAAGCCTTGGGTTGGGTTATGTATGTGTTGGGCCTTTGATCCCATGGGTTTTCTTTGTAATGGGCCACTTTAATGGACCTAAAATATGGGTAGAAAGTAGAAAAACGAGATTTAATTCATTAGTTTAGTTAGAGTCTTATTTTGAGTCTATCTTTTTTGTTATTTCAGTTTTCTAGTCAATTTAGGTTTCCTAATTAGTTAAGGATTGAGTTAGGCCTTTCCTTTTTAGTGTTTGAGTCAGTTTTGAGTCTTCTATATTGTTTGTAAGGAGTTACAATATTGAACATGAATTTATTAATGAAAAAAAAAAATGGCTTATGCTGTTGTGTTGTTGTGCTGTGGGATGCAGTTGGGTGAGATGCCCTACGTAAGATGCCTAAACCTGAGGGTGAGATACCCATTCACTATTTCTTTTCCCCCCTTCACAAACCTCCATCGAATTCTCTTTATTTTCTTATTTTCCTTTTATTTGTTTGCTGTGAGAGAGTGTTTGAGAGCTAGAACCAAGCCTATTGGAGGACATCTTCTCTATTCAGCCAGAATTTCAGATCCTGCCTGAGATTAGGATCACTTGTGATCCAATCTTACATTATTTGGTATCAAAGCCAACCTATTCAATGGAGCCGCGTGATTTTCAGAGAAAAAAATATTTCATACATGTTCCTTGATTAAGTAAAGGAATTGAACATTTACTTTGATTCCTATAACCTGACAGAGACACAACGACTTTGATATGCTTGCTCCCAAATGAAATATTTTGCTTGAATCAAATGGAGAATTCGTGAAAAGCAACTTCAAGCTCAAGAACGGGAGCCTAGAACTTAAGAGAAGATAGAGTATAAGTTGGCAGGTATACACCTATTTAAATGTGAACGAAGTATGTACTTCCCTCCACCGGAGTTCCATCCAGTTATACCCCAAAAGCCACCAATAGGTGACAAGAGCATGAAAGAATTGTTAAACCACGTGGCCACTATGTTGCAAAAAATTGAAAAGGAGCAACATGAGAGGACATCTCTAACCAATGAACTAGAGTCAAAAGTTAAGGTTAGTGTTGAAGAAATTTTAGCAATTGCTATTATCAAGGACGAGCTAGTCATTGATGTTCCCATCAATGAGACTCATGTGGAAGAATTCGAAAGCAACAAGATTGCCACAATGAACATTGAGGTTGAGACTGAGGAACTTGACACTACAACAACTGTGATGATTGTGAACAGCTAATAGGAAGATCCTAAGGGGTTCAAGATTGAAGTTGTGTTTGAACCATCAATGAAATTGATTGAGAACCACCAGGTAGATGAACCAAAAGTGCTTTATGTTACATTGGAGTTTGAAAGGGTTGAAGGTGCATATGTAAATGACCCTATGGAAACATCCAATGATGTTGAGGTTACATATGTGGAGTTCATCATTGCATTGAAGTATCTAGAAGATCGAGCTCTTCACATTCTAGACTACATTCATGTCTTCAAAGAGTTGCCTGAATTTTATTATGGACTGCATAACCTTCATCACATCAAGGTGGTCGTTCTCATGTTCAAAACTCGAGGTCGAGTTTTTTTTAAGTGGTGGAGAATTGATGCAGATGAGTCATTTAGTAGGCTTATTTTATTGGAAATAAGCCTTAGGTAGGGTTATGTATTTGTTGGGCCTTTGATCACATGGGTTTTCTTTGTAATGGGTCACTTTAATGGGCCTAAAATATGGGTAGAAAGTGGGAACACGAGATTTAATTCATTAATTTAGTTAGAGTTCTGTTTTGAGTCCATCTTTTTTGTTATTTCAGTTTTTTAGTCAATTTAGGTTTTTCAATTAGTTAAGGATTGGGTTAGGCCTTTCTTTTTTAGTGTTTGAGTCAGTTTTGAGTCTTCTATATAAGTTTGTAAGGGGCTACAACATTGAACCCGAATTTATTAATATAAAAAAAAAAAAGATGGCTTATGTTGTTGTACTGTGGAATGCAATTGGGTGAGACCCTACGTGAGATGCCTAAACTTGAGGGTGAGATGCTCATTCACTAGTTCTTCTTCCCCTTTCACAACCCTCCATCGAATTCTCTTTCTTTTCTTATTTTCCTTTTATTTGTTTGCTGTGAGAGAGTGTTTGAGAGCTAGAACCAAGCCTATTGGAGGACATCTTCTCCATTCGGCCAGAATTTCAAATCCTACCTAGGATTAGGATCACTTGTGATCTAATCTTACATTATTAACCCTCCAGTCCAAGAACAAAACATAATTTTTTATTGTGGGGGCGATTTTCAAATTTCAAATGCTTACGTTTTTGTTAATTCTACAAATTTCATAAATCTTATCATGGTAAAACATTGCTAAAAACCAAATGTGCGGTAAAATAATCTTTTGTTTTGATGTCCATAAAACTATTTTCATTCAGGAGATTTTAACAGCATTCACGCATTTTTAAATATGTTTTCCGAAACTTAACTTTGTTATGATTTAGATTTAAGTAATCTTAGACTTGTTAGAAAGCCGGTTGTGTTCTACCTAATACAAAAAGTTTCGTATAAAAATAAAATCATTTGACCAGTCAAACTTATCAGAGAACAAGAACATTTCTCTAAATGTTGATTTTTTTTTATGACTTAATGACTTGATTTTTTATGAATTGATGTGGCTTAATGTTGATTTTTGATGACACAAGGTATATGTAGCATACAAAATTGTAAATAACGAGAAAGAGGAAGAGGAAGAGGAAGAGGAAGAGAAAGAGAGAGAGAGAGAGAAACAGAGATGGCTGTAACCTTGGGAGTCACAACCTTATTGTTGAGACTGCCCACTTCATTCAATATATGATCATGACAAAACCTTGACAAGGGCATAAAGGACATAATGACATAAAAAAGGGAAATATAAAGTTATTATTCACGAGTTATTGTTCATTTGAACAGTACCTGTGAACACCATTCACGTGAGCAATGTTGTGAACTTTTTAATCAATAATTCCTAACATAAATAATGTTACAAAAGAGGAAAAATGAAAAATAACACTTGGGTGACTTATGCGCCTTGGCAATGCCTAAGCGGGTGACTTGTCCGCCAAGCATTTAGACAACCCTCCACCATCTTTGTTCGCCCCTTGGCACTTGAACAACTAAGATGTCAATCCAGGTTGTAGAAGTTTAAGTGGTGGTGCTGTATAATAACTCTCATGAAAGTTAACTATTCACAGTGGTGTTTATATTATGAGTGGGTTTCTTGTTTAAGTTCTAGTTCTACCATAGGGAGTGCTTATCAGTAAAAGAACTTTATTGCTATGGGTTTACTAGTAATTGCACTCCTTTATAAATTATGAGGGGGTTTGTTGTTTAAGTTCTAATTATACCATAGGAGTGTTTATCAGTCAATAGTACTTTATAAATGATATTTATCTATTAGAGTGCTCATGGTTAGGTTAACTAGAGTCTCCAACTGTAGGACCTACTTTCTCCGTTACAATTCTTCTTCTTTTCTTCCTTTCTTCCTCCTCTCGTATTTCTCTAGAATATTGTTGCTGGTTAATATTGTTCTGGTGTTAGTAAACTTATTTATCTCACTGAGACCAGGTCATATATTTCTTTTATCATAGGAGTTATAAGCCAATTATGAAGACGCCCAAAAGGACTCACTGGGAGGTAGCTTGTCGAGTTTTGCGGTATCTTAAAAGTTCTCCAGGAAAGGGTCTCATATACAAACCTCATAGAAATAGTGAAGATATTTGATACTCTGATGTAGACTTAGCAGGTGATGAAGATCCACTACTGGATACTGTACTATTGTTAGTGGAAATCTTATGCTTGGAGAAGTAAAAAATAGACAATTAGAATATAAATATTGAAAGAGAGAACAAAAGGAGAAAAGAGAGTAGGTCAAAGGAGAAGAAGAAGAACAACAAGAAAGGAGATGATGAGAGAATGTTGTGTGTTAGAGAATGATCTCTACCACACCTATATTAATTCACTAATAAGATCCAATGAATTACATACACCTACCTAGAGAGGAAAAAGGTAAAATGGAGAAAATACAATATAAGACAACTAGACAATAAACTAGTTCCTAAAGTACCCTTATTACATAAACTCTAACACAAACTACAAGGGCAAGATTTAGTGTTGAAGCCGAGTATAGAGCTATGGCTCAAACTGCAGCTGAGTTAATGAGGGTAAAGTCTCTTCTTCAAGAGAATGGGTTTCATATTACCAACCCTATTGATATGTTTATGATAACTAGAAAGCCATTTACATTGTGAAAAACTTTGTGTTTTTTCACGAGTGTACAAGGCACATCGAGGTTGACTGTCATTGCATGAGAGATGCTGTAATGAAAAAGTTGATTACTACACCATTTGTTGGTTCTAGGAGTCAGCTTGGTGATAGGTTCACTAAGGCATTGTTTTGTCCACCTTTTCTTGATGGTTGCTCCAAGCTGGGTACGAGTGATTTTATGCTCAAGCTTGAGGGAGAGTGAAGTTGTCGTGGTGGAGCTGTTTAGTAACTGTGGTGACAATTAACTATTCATGGTGATGTTCATTATGTGTGGGTTTAGTGTTTAAGTTCTAGTTCTACCATATGGGGGATATTCACTGTTTCAAAAATCGGAATCGGAACTGACTGACTCAATCCTGATTTTGACTTTCATAAGCCTTGGTATATTGGTCACTTTATTATTATAGGGTTACTTGCAATTTCACTCCTTTAAAAGTTATATATATATATATATATATATTAGAGTACTCATGGCTAGGGTAACTAGAGTCTCCAACTGTAAGCCCCACTTTCTCCCCTTAACAGTTCTTCTAGTATTCCTCTAGAGTATTGTTGCTGGTTAATATTGTTTCTGGTGTTGTTACACAGGTAAGAGGACAACCATGACCAGTAAGATGCTAAAATGATTCTACAAGAATCATTACCTGTTGTTTCCTGATTGGTAAAGCTCAGCTCTCCACATGATGGCAAAAGTGCTGCTGGAGATGTAATCAGTTCATCTTGGTTTTTTATGAACCCTTCCAATAGTAAAGCAATTGAATGGCTTGGCACTTCTACAGTTTCACCCCTTGTGTATATGTTCATCATTGATCTCTCTGCAACAAGAGCTCTCAATTCTTGCATTGGCATTTTCTCAAACATCTGAGGAAGTAAGAGTTTGGCCAAGACAATTGCACTTTCCTGAAAAGGAAATATATAGATTAAGAAACTGCTACTCATGTAAAGTCACGCAGTATGGTTCTTTATAAACTAGACTAGCAACATAACCCTTTCAATGGTTTATTAAACCATATGAAGTGAGAGTGGGAAGTGGGAAGTGGGAAGTGGGAAGTGGGGTGGGGGGTGGGGGGAACAAAACGCTGAATTACTATCGCATGAAATGCCATTAAAATTACCTGCCACAGAAAATATTCTACAGAAGGGTCTGATCTCAGCACTGAAAGTATCTTTTCTGTGTCAATAAAAAAACAATGCACAACAGAATCTGTGATCATGTCACAGATGTAAGGCTTCCCAACTAGAACCTCATAGAGGCCCAAAGTACTTCCATGTGAAAATGTTGGATGCAGTGAACGTTTGTTTCTCAAACTCTTACTTTCCCACTGCAAGAAAAAAAAATGTAAAAAGGAAAAGAGAAAGCCATTAGTTTTGAACATATCCACAAGCATGGTTCACCAGACAACTGATGTGCTGTGACTCATACTAAGGCAGACAACTGATGTGCTGTGACTCATACTAAGGATTTTATTACCTTGACCACCCCAATTGAAATAAGCCATATCCCATTTGTCTTGGATCCCTGCTTGTAAAGAGCAACACCATGTAATTTCATTATGTCTTTGGTAGAACCAAGAAGAGGTTCACGGGCTACAGGAGGAAGAGCTCCAAGGAACGGATGGATTGCAGACAAATCTCTTATTTTAGGCACCTTCACCAAGGGAGGATTTCTTAGAAGTTTCTTCAAGTCAGTCTGGTAAGAAGGTTTATGAAGAATATCAGTATGAACTGTGAGAGTAGAGGTATACAATTGAATATCTAAGAAATTGAGCACCAAATAACCTGAACAGCATCATGAAGATGAAGCATCTCTTTCTCTTCCAACAATCCAACCTTCTCAAGATTGCGGACGTAATCACTCAAATGTTGAAGAATCGAATGTGTCACTTGCCTTGTTTTCACGACACGCAAAACCTGAGAATGTTCATTTGATAAAATTCACCTATGCTAATTAAAAACAAAAAGCATAATCTTCTTAACATGTCATTGCTACATAGTAAAAACATGTGAGAATTTGAAGGAGAGTATATATGTGATGATTCTACAATTAGAGTAATTAAAACCAGAAAGGGCCAGCTGGTTGAACTAAACTAGGCAGCATCTTAGGCTCTCTTTGGTATGGTTTCTATTTGTATTTATTAACTATTTTGAAAATAAATAATGGACCAAAAATAATATTTGTTTGGTTATTATTTATAAAATAGATTATATGATGAGAAAATAAGTTTCAGTTTTCATCTTCAGCTTTGAGCTTCAAGCGAGAGAGATGATAGGATTTGGGGCTTTTTATTGAAAATGTATAAAACATACTGAAGTTACCAATTTACCATTGATTTTGAGTAGTTTAGCACACATGCTCATTTAAGGTAGCAAAAATCAACATAAATGATTTGTTGCCACAAATCACAAATAGCTTTAGAGTAATTTGTGATTTGTGAGTTATTATAATTTATTATAAATAGAAATAAGTGCTATAAATTATATCAAACACTTGTAAAAATAGAAATAAGTCAAATAAATACAAATACAAATCAAACCAAAGAGAGCCTCATTTTGCTTTCTTTTATTTTAATTTATTTTGTAAAAGGGTCATAACCCAATGCTGGTCTCAAATATGAGGGGTCCTAGGAGGGGTGAGTTTGGAGCCGGTCCTAACCATTGCCATTTTGCGCAAAGTGGCCACCCTCATGACTCGAACCATGGTTTGCCCTGGCATTACCACTGTTTTGAGCAATGGCTCCAGGTTTATTTCCTACAATGATTTTATATATGGGAGACGGATCGCCACAAAAACAGAGTGCAGTTTCCCACCAATGAGGGGTTGGGTGATTGAATTGTCAAGTAAGGACGTTTAATGAGGAGAGAGTGTGGGGTCCAAGGTGGATGTGAGAGGGAATGCGCAGGAATCTGCACACTGGAGTAGTGGGATTTTTTCCCTTTATAAATATAAGGGAGGAGGTTGGGCACGCCGCTAGCTTTCTTGGAGCTAGTGGCTCAACCAATGTGGGGTTGGGATGGGAGGGGCAGGGGGAAACTTTTCCCAAGTGGAAGGAGAGAGAGGCAGAGACAATGGAGGCCACAAGATGCCAGGTTTTATTTTAAGAACTCTAATTACAAATATTTTGGGAAAGACGAATGTCTTTCCAATTACTATGGGTCCACATTAATGGTCAAAACTTCTAAGCCCTAACCCCTTTGCCTTACAGATAAGGTGTTTACAGGACATAGAGAATAAGAAAATGCATCAAGTATTCTTAACAAAGCTAAAATCAAAAAGTTTTAGGAAAAGTCAAAGCATAAAACTGAATTAAAATTCTGATGTGGAAGCATATTTATATGCCATAACTAGGCTTTGTTATTCCTATTAGAAGGCAAACTTGAAGAACTCCAGAAAAAACTTCCACCAGAACTTTGACTTGCTAATAGAAGTACCTAAACATATCCAACTTGGAAAAGGAAAGGAAGTTTAATACAACAACAACTCAAAAATAACTAACAAAACTTAAACTTCAAAATCTCACACAAACAAGTACTTGCTAAAAATAGTGAAAAAATAGGTACCATAAAAAAGTAATTTTGATTTTGTACTTACAAATTGTATGTTACAATAAAAAGTGCATTCGGCATTTTACATAAACAGTAAAATTGAGCTTACTAAACATAGTAAGTTTGTATTACAAAAAATAGCAAAAAGACAAATTTCATATGACAGTAAATTAACAACATTACAACAGATTTTGTGCATCAGATGCTCACTAGGAGAGGAAGCCACTGGAGACATGCTCTAATCATTAAGAAAACCTAGGTCATTGCAATCTTTAGGAATATATTTCTTGTTGAATGACAAAGTCCTGAATGCTTTGTGGAGAACTTCATAGACATAGGGTTGGTAGGGATACCATGTACATCAGGGACCACTTTTATTATCTATCATTCTGTTTTCTTCTTATTTTATTTTGTATTTTATTTATTATTTATTTTTTTTTTTGGGGGGGAGGGGGGGTGGGGGCGGAATCCCTCTACCAGATTTTCTCTATGATATGTGTACTCTCTACCTTATCTATCGTAACTCCACCTATATTCATAAAATATGTATTTAGATTGATATATAAATGATGCAGCATTGAAGACATCAAAGAAGGAAGAAGAGGGCTGTCGGGTAGGGACTCTACAGGCAGCCCACAATTTTTAATGGGGGTTATTTAATGTTGATTTAGTTGGTGTATTTTATGGTTCAGTTCGGGGTAGCCAGACGGTCCAACTTAAGTCAAGTTATTGTCTTTCTTAAGAGTCAAGTAGTTTCCCTTTTTTTCAGTTCTAGTAGCTAATGTATTAGGAGATTATTTGAATTTCTTTTTATGGAACCTGTTGCTATGTATTCCCCCCCCCCCCCATTAGTCATTATAAATAAAGCAAAGAAGGCCTCTAAGGCTCCTGTGATTTTACATACTCCAATTAATGGCTACTGCAATTGTCTTCTCTGTTGAGAACTGGTCTTGTGTCTGATTAAGATTGTGAAGCTGGTGTATCATTTGGCTGACTCTCTGCGGTGTGAAGCCCGAGAGGTCCTCTTCCTCAAGTTGTCTTCTTCTTCCTTTATTTACTCAACGATCTACTGCTGCTGCAACTGTCTATAGGTAATGGAATCCATCTCCTTCTCTGTTCTGCCCAGAAATAGAAGGTTTTAGTCCGACACAACCTGTACCTGTTCAGCCTCTTTGGGCCACTTGTGTTGGCTGCTCTTTGGATCGAAGAAGGCCTCCATACAGAGGGAAACTCGACCTGGTTTCTAGTCCTGTTGGACCCGCTGGTCTGAAGTTTACGAAATCACCCAGATTTTGTCTTTTAGTGGATTTCCTCAACCATACCTGAAATCAATAGGACCTTCCTGGTCTGTTCTGATTACTATGCTTTCCTCAGATATCAATGTCGTAGGTTCAAATCCTACAGAGCGTGATTCCGTTCTTGTTTGTTGGGTCGAATTATACTGAAATAACTTCACTAATTCACTAACTTGAACAGCGACCTGTACTGTATTTCTGTCAATACGCCCTGCAATTTGTATTTGAATTCCTTTTGTATCTGCTTGTTCAGTTAATTCAATAGCTTGTTACACAGCAGGATTAACTGTATTTTATATGTTTCGGGTATATTTACTTACTTTTGAGGGACATTTAAACGTCCATTTTCCAAAGTACAACGGAAAAAAAAAATAGCTCGTTCTATTCAATATCTATATGGGGCAAAGAAGAAACAAAAATGATTAAAAAATTTTTATTCATTTTTGTTGGACTGTGTGAGGCCTATGCCAGTCCCTGTTAGGACCTATTTACCTGCTTGCTGAATTGACCTAAGGAGCCCTACTATTGGAATCGATAGCTGATTGTTTCCTACCTGTTCTTAATCCTATTCCGCTTTACTGTGCTATTATTGGACTGGTCGGTGGTTGTTCCTTGATTAAAGAACCCTGCAGTTGTGAGCTTGGTTTGGCTGGTCAACCTAGTCAACCTAGTCCTACATTAATAAAGCATGCAGAACTGTACAGACTTTTGATTGCACACAAGTGCATGAAGCATACACATGGTATACTGAAGATGAAAAATGGATAAACACTTATCTACGAATGCAGAAGAATTTCTTCTAAATGCTTCCTGGTCAAATTTTTTGGACTCCACCAAACAAGCCCAATTACAATGAACCTATAAATTCTATCACTCGATGTAAGCATAGTTGTCACAGTGCCAAGGCGAACCAAGGCCTTGTCGGGCTGCCTAAGCGCTTAGGCGACAAGGCGACCAAGTGTTATTTTTTATTTTCCCTCTTTTCTAACATTATTTAGTATGCTATATACACTTTGTATCATAAAAAATCAACATTAAGCCACATCAAGTCATAAAAAATCAACATTAAGCCACATCAAATCATATAAAAAAAATCAATATTAAGTCACATTAAGTCATAAAAATCAACATTTAGAGAAATTCTCTTGTTCTGTAATAAGTTTGACTGGCAAATGATTTTATTTTTACATGAGACTTTTTGTGTTAGGTGTAGCACAAAATCAGTTTCCAACAAGTCTAAGATTACTTAAATTTGAGTAGTAATGATACAGTTATGTTCTAGTCAAACTTATTTTAAGGTGCGCGAATGCAATTAAAATCGCCTAAATGAAAATAATTTTATGGACACGAAAACAAAAGATTACTTTTACCGGACTTTTGGATTTTAGCAACGCTTTACTATGATAAGATTTATAAAATTTTCAAATTGAGATAGCCCCTAGCATTTGAAAGTTGAAAATCACCCCTACAACCAAAAATCCAGTTTTTGTTCTTGGACTGGAGGGTTGACATTTTATCCTTTTGGAATTTGATTTTTAAAATATTTTTATTGGATTCAAATAAGGAGGTATTCGATTATTTATGAATAATATCTTAAGTACCAAAAGGCCCCAGGCAAACCGCTTGGACACCAAGGCGCCTTGACAACTATGGATGCAAGTTATATTTTACATAAAAATAAATTACTTTCCCCAAAAAAAATCATTTATTGAGTCTATTAAATTGTTTTTTCCTACAAAAAATAATTCATTGAGTTTTTAAGACTCGCAAACCTGGGGGAATGTAACACGAACATCTTCTAAGAATTGTCTTGCTTCCCCTCCTTCATCCTCACTTTCTTTAATGACTATGGAAGTAACCTCATTTTCACCTACAAAGACATGTGCATGTAAGAAAAATCAAACCATTAGGTTGCAGTGGGAAAAAAATATGACATCTGATACCAATCTCAAATGCAGATACAAATTCTCATGAAAACATGTGATGCAAGATATTTTATCAGCCAAAAAAGAGAGTATATATGGAAAAATGCATTGAATTGTCTATGGGAAAGTGTAAAAAGGATTAAAGAATCCTCCACTTGATTCAATACAACAGAATGACATTTTGTAATTTATAAAACTTTGGAACAGATAACTTCAACCTTTTCTTTTTAATTGTTTTACAGAGTCTAGTATGTAATGCAAGGAGTTTACTAAATTAATGTCACAATTTGAAGCAAATATACAAAACTATTTTCTGGTTCGAAAGGAAGATTCATACCAATAAATTCGTGGAGTTGCCTCCTTGCAATTATGTGGGCACGGAGAAATGCAGCACAAATGCAACATGCAGATTCTAACCGTTCCACTGTAAAATATGTCACCAACTTTTGAGGACAAATGCTCATCTGGAGGAACCTATAATAATTTGGGAAATGAACATGAGCTTTGAGGCCCCTCCAATCACATAAGGGTCCATGGGATACCAGATCAATTGCTTCATCAACTGATTGCATCAAAAGATTTGCTGTATCTTGGGTTATTCTTCCCTCATCAAGCATCCCCCAGTAGGCAGCCTGAACACCTGTTATGAGTTTTGAATTAGGAAATGAAAAATAATGTCATTGTAAACAAATAAACGTTGAATTGAGGATATGTTCATCATAGAGGAAGTCCCAAGCAGATAATAAATATGCTCAACTTTTTGAGTATAAAACCATATTAGCTAGTTACAATAGTCTGCAAATGATTCACAAAGTCAAAGATAGTAGCAGAAAACAATTAAGTCCAGTCCAAAAGAAGTGGAATAAGGCTGAACAATTAAATTCCACAAGTAAATGTGCATTAGGAACAGAGAATCTAGGATCTACAAAGCTGAATAGGAAATACAACAAAAGATGTCCTACAAAAAAGTTAAAAAAAAAAAACAGATTTATCATGTCCAGAACAAAAAAAGGGGTATACCCAGTGCACGAGGCTCCCGCCACTACAGGGTCTAGGGAGGGTCATTATGTACCGAGCCTTAACCCCGCTTCACGGAAAGAGGCTGATTCCTGACTCGAACCCTCGACCACTAGGTTGCAATGGAGGAACCTTCCCATTACTCCGAGGTCCACCCTCTATTTATTATGGTCAGAACAAATGAGAAAAAAACACAAGGGATGTATGACTCTGTAGAGCAATGAAGTTTACATTCACATGCAAATGCAAATTATCAATGATTAATAATCAAGGATGAAATGTCACCATTATAGTTGTCAATGAGCCAAGTTGATGGCCACCCACGGTGATCCTAGAAATGAGAAATGATTAACATTTATAATTTTTTTGGAGACCACAAGCTGGTTTTCAGGTTTGGGTGCTTTCACTGCCTTGACACATAAGGTGCCTAGTCACCATAGGCCTCGAAGCCTGCCTTGTCAGCTAGGCTGCTTTGAGAACTATTTTCACTATTTCAACTTCTATGTTAAAATAAAGGAAAGAAGTTGATAGAGACAGGATCTACAAATACTAAAGTCAACAGAATTGCGTTAAACACCTTTATCATTGTGCTTGGCTTGTGATGCGCTTTGTTGTAAAATGTATCAAAATTAAAATTTAAAAGAATTAATACCATTTAAAAGCCGTACTCGTATATCCTTCAGATTCATGTGTTCCAAATTTTGATCACTTCCAGATGCATCTTGTGGCTGCAGTTGTCCCTCTTCTAGGTCTCTTAAGCATGCAATATATCTTTTCACTGTAGGCCAGTCAGCAGGCCCTAGTTCTTCATCATCCCCAAGATCGCCAAAAGCCTCTAGTGCTTTGTTCATCATCTCATACCTTGTAAAGTCCAATATGCGCCTCTGCCATTACATGCAGATAAATACAAATTGATACCTAATAAAATTTTTAATTATTTTAAAGAAAAAAATCATCTTGTGAAATATGCCAAGGATATTGAAGTGTGTAAACCCCAGATAAAGTAATAAGATTATTTACACATATTGTACATTTATCAGTTAATGCACCTATGGTAATAAAATGGGAGAGAGTTTGATGCTAAAACTTGTTAAAGCAGGAACTTTAGTATGAGAATTCATTATTGCTGAGTTATCCCACAAGGCACTAAAAATTCCTTTTACTTACTAAAGATATGGCTAAAACCTCACCTTTGCTGCTGATAGCTTATCCAAATCCAAAAGATGCAAAATAAATTGTGTTGTTGATCCATTAACAATAAGCGTCAGGAACACAATGCCGCCAGTGAAGAAAACAAACTGCAGCAAAAGAGAGATTTTGGTTCCTAAATTGAAAAGCTGGGTCAATTTATTTCTAAGAAATTCTACACAACATATTCTACAGAAAAATAAAATACCTGAAATCCTGTGCTCTGATCAAGAAAAGATGAGGTGTCACTGGAACGCTGGAACCATGAGAAAGTCATAGACCAGTTAGAATGTAATCAAGTTTTTGCATGAAGAATAACACAATAATTAGATAACTAAGATTGTCCACAGTTCAGAAAATGAGAAGAAAATTATCGTATAGACTCTAGGAACTGATGAATTGGACCGTGTACCAAAAAGATAGGCACAAAAGAAATGACCATCTTTAACTGAGGGATGCGATATGGAGCACTTGGTTCAATGATCTGGATCTTCCATTAGTCAAAGTAAACAATGGAGTCATAAGAGGGGATAACCAGTAGTCATAAAATCACCCACTTCACAGCATGCACTGATCCAAAATCCAAATTTGATCAATTGGGATAGACTGTTCATTACATCAGATGGTCAAGATTACTTGAATGATTTTTTACTTTCAGCTATATTAACAGGTAACCAGAGCTCAAACAATGGAATGATCACCACATGTTCCATCTGGAACTTTTTCACATTACTGAGAGATCTCTCTTAAAATGGTGATTTCTCCCATTAGTAGGGGTACAGGGGGAACATAGTGCTTTGGGATCCTTGGGTTGTCAATGTTCAAAATTTACATGTTAAAGAATTTTCCATTTCCTTAATTTGCAAGATGTAACGAATGATGTAGATTGCACTGCTTACAGTGGTATATGGCCCATTTTCGGATACCAGAACTGGGAAAGTCCGGAAATACCTGAATAAGGTGAGGCTGGAGTGAGTCTACCAGGGCCACTTGCAATTACTTTAAGGATTACAAGGATCTCATGAAAGAAGTGGAAGGGTTAGATGGAGACCAAGGCAGTTGAAGTTGTCTAATTTCATTGATAAGCATAAATCTCATTGATTGGGAAGTATATTTGGTCTAGTTTTGAAAACACTCCACTTTTTAAACGTTTCAAGGCTGTGTGGAGACAGAATGAACTTTTCCTAAGGTGACATTTTCAGAACAGGGAGGTCCCAAATATGGAGAAACTGGTTACCTGTATACACTACAGGATGCTTCCTCCAAAATATAGTGTTTATGATCCATTTATGGAGGGGATGGACAATCCCATTGAGAAGAGGACTGAACCTATTCCCATTTCGTCAACTGTTTGCACCACTCACAAAGGAGACAGCAAGCAATCACTGCTTACTCTTATGTATGCAACGGTACATGCATTCCAACTCGTAACCAAAAACTTAAAAAATGCTCCTTTCTAGGGTTGAAGCTCCTCAGCAAGGCTAACCTTCACTCTCACTTTTCCCTTGCAATTATATTCTTTTCTTTATTCACCAGTCCGAGATATACTTTTCATATGTCCAGTCAAAGGAGCTTCTTTGGAATGGATGGATGACTCGTCTTAGTTCCACTTAGTTGAGTGGGAACATATATCTAAACAAAAGAGATTGAATAGGTTAGGAGTGAGCAGATGTGAGGAAATGGATTTTGCATTGCAGTCTAAAAGACTTTGGAGATATGTTCAAGAAACCTTTTGGTCTAAAGGCCTTACTTGCAGCCACCTACACCATGAATTATATGCCCTCTGGTATCCTTAGTTCCATATCTCCTTTAGAAGTCTAATGTCCCAACATCCATGCTTTCTCTATTTCTCTGAAAGTGCTTGGCTGTGTGTGCTATGTCCATATTTGTGAATGTGATCGTACCAAACTTCATCCTAGATCTCTTAAATGTATATTCCTTGGTTATTCTCCTACTAAAAAAGTTTGAAATGCTCCCATCTCTCTTCCCAAAAGTGCCTTGTATCATGGATGTTAGTATGTTAATTTTTTTCAAGTCCGTGCCTTTCTTTATCTCGCCAACAACACCTCTTCAAAGAAAGAGTAGTCAAGAGTAAAGAGGTGGAGGTGATTAACCACCAACCTTTACCTGTCTGTCCCTTTCTCTTGGAAAAATGGAAAACTAAGCCTATGGATATGGAAATGGTGGAAGGTGTGAAAGCATAAGAAACAGGGGGAGGTACAACGGTACAACAGTCAAAGGGAGACCTCTAAGAAAACTGGGGAAGGATAAAAGGAAAAAGAGTTAATTGTGTAAAGAAGAAAGGAGAAGACCTGCTAAAAAATCCTCTTCTGATCCTCGTTCTGAACTTCATCCCTCTATCAGGTACTATTCCATCCTATCCTTCTGAGCTAGATCTCCCAACTGCTGTTAGGAAAGAGAGGTCTTGTTCTAATCCTATAGGCAAGTTGGTTTCCTATAATTCAATATCCCCTACAAATGTTGCATATTCAGTTGCCCTGTCATCAGTCTCTACTCTTCAAAATGTGATTTGAGGCCAAGGCTGATTCACATTGGAAGGAGGCCATATGTGAGGAGACGAGAGCTCTTGAGAAGAATGGTACTTGGGAGTTGGTTAATCTTCCAGAAAGATGGGTTCCAATAGGCTAGAGATGGGTCTTCTCAGTAAAACATCATTTTTTATGGCACCATTGAGAGACGCAAGGCTAGGTTGGTGGCTAAAAGATATAGCCAAGTGTATGGATTTGATTATCAAGAAAAATTTGCTCTAGTGGTGAAAATGCCAAATGAACAGAGGAGAAGCATCGTAGTTCCAATTAATAAAAATAAAGAGATTTTCAGAGTTCTAATAATTATAGAAGCACAAAACTAAAGAGTCATATTATAAAATGACGGGAGAGAGTTATTGAAACTCGCCTGAGAAGCTATTTACGGATTACCAATTTGGTTTTATTCTAGGAAGATCTACGATAAAAGCTATTTACATATTTAGGGGACTCATGAAATGATGTAGAGAATATAGAAAGGATCTTCATGGTCTTTATTGACCTAGAAAACGCTTATGACAGAATTCATAGAGAAACAATTTGGAAATTAATAGAGAAGAGAAGTGTTTCGAGAAAATATATGGACATAGTTAAAGATACGTATAAGGTAAAATAGTGTGGCGACCAGTGTAAGAACTGTGGGGCGACAAGGTAGCGAATTCTCAATTACAATTGGGCTACAACCTACATCAACAATCAGCTTTAAGCCCTTATTTGGTTCCGCTTATTATAGATTAATTAACCAGAAACATTCAAGACCAGGTCCCTTGATTATGCTTTTTGCTAATGACATTATTTTGGTGGATGAGACAAAAACAGGGATTAAAGACAAGTTGAAATTATAGAGATAAACCTTGGAATCAAAAGGTTTTAAGATAAGAAGAACGAAAACAGAGTATATGGTGTGTAACTTTAGTCACAATCGGATGGTTAATGAGGAAGTGAAAATTGATAAGAGAGAGATTTTGCAAAGTGATTATTTAGATATCTGAAGGCTCAATCATAAATAAAAAGAAAGAGAGAATGATGTTGTATAAAGAATTAAAATAGGATGGATGAAGTGGAGAAGTACGTTCGGAGTGTTGTATGATCGATGTATGACGCGAAATGTTGGGCAATTAAAAAATATCATATAGATTAAACTCAGAGTAACTGAGATGAGGACGTTGTGATGGATGAGTGGTAAAACTAGGAAAAGAATGAACAAATTAGAGCTGATTTGAGAGTAGCTCTGATACATGATGAGCTGCAAGAAAGTCGTTTGAGGTGGCATGGCCATATACAACGGAGGCCTTTAGATGCTCCAGTAAAGAGGAGTGATTTGATGTAGATTGAAGGAGCTAAAAGAGCCAAGGGAAGATCTAAAATGACTCTGGGAGAAGTGAGAAAAGACATGCATAGCTTAGGCCTTGTACCAAGTATGCCTTCGAATAGAGTTGATTACATGGTAAGGATCCCTTTACCCGACCCTATTTAGTTGGGGAGAAGGCTGAATTGAGTTTAAATTTTCCCTATGTGGCGAAATTCAATTCAATTAGAGTTATCTTATCCTTGTAGCAAATCAACATAGACCCTTGTATCAAGATGACTTGGAAGAGAGAGTGTGTATGCAAGTTCCTCTCAGCTTCAAGTTTCCCACAACTGAGGGCAAAGTGTGCCAGCTTAGGAAGGCCCTCTATGGCCTTCAACAATCCCCAAAGGCATGGTTCATTTCGATAGGACTTAGGAGACATTAAGGAATATGTATACACAAAGCCAAGCAGATCACACCATGCTCACCAAAAAGGGTAATGGAAGGATTACAGCCCTACTCGTATATTTGGATGCTATTGTATTAATTGGGAACAATAAAAAAGAAGTATAAAGGCTCAAAGCCTATTCATCTAATAGTTTGAAATAAAAGATCTAAATATTATGAAGTACCTCTTAGGAATTGAAGTATCAAGGGCAAGAAAGGGAATTCATATCTATCAGAGAAGATGTCTTGGATCTCTTAAAAGAAATAGGGGTGTTAGAGAAGATATGCTAGGGGAAGATAGCATATTTGTCAATGTGAATAAGCGACCTAAGGCATTCGAGGGGTGCCTAGGAAACAAGGAGCGCACTTAGGCATTCCTAGGTGCCCTAAGTGTGCAGTATGTGTAGTAGCAATAATAATTTTATACAATTACGCTTATATGCAACATAGAATCCATATTAATGCAATAGAATATAATTATATCATTAATGACCTAGTATAAAAAAACCAACATATAAGCATATTCATCGAAAAAGAAAACAATAAATATAAATCAACGCAAACTCGTAAAGAGTCAAGGTAGGCATCAAGGTAGTCGCCTTTATTACATTAAGGTGTGCACTCGCCTTGAACCCAATAAGGCAATTGGATGCCTAAGACTCCTTGACAACTATAGAAGACCGTGGACATCCTTTGATTGATGCATGGAAGTATCAAAGGCTAGTAGAAAAGTTAATCTACCTCTCTTTTACTCGTCAAGACATTGCATATGTTTTTGGAGTAGTTAACCAACATATGCATACCCCTAAAGTATGTCATACAAATGTTGTTTATCGCATTCTCAGGTACTTGAAGTCCAACCCAGGAAATGGGTTGTTGTACACCAACATAACCACTTGAGGACAGAGGCTTACACTAACACTGAATGGGCTGGCTCCTTAACTGATAGAAGGTCTACTCTAGGGTATTGCTCCTTTGCAGGTAATGTCCTCCAAAGGCTTGGTTCTAGCTCTCAAACACTCTCTCACAACAAACAAATAAAAGGAAAATAAGAAAAGAAAGAGAATTCGAAGGAGGGTTGAGAAAGGGGAAGAAGAACTAGTCAATGGGCATCTCACCCTCAAGTTCAGGCATCTCACCCAACTGCATCCCACAGCACAACACCATAGCCATCTTTTTTTTTTTTTTTTTTCATTAATAAATTTGTGTTTAATGTTGTAGCCCCTTACAAACTTGTATAGAAGACTCAAAACTGACTCAAACACTAAAAAGGAAAGGCCTAACACAATCCTTAACTAATTGGGAAACCTAAACTGACTAGGAAACTAAAATAACAAAGGAAATAGACTCAAAACAGGACTCTAACTAAATTAATGAATTAAATCCTATTTTCTACCCATATTTTAGGCCCATTAAAGTGGTCCATTACAAAGAAAACCTATGGGATCAAAGGCCCAACACATACATAACTCAACCTAAGACTTATTTGAAATAAAATAAGCCCATTAAGTAACTTATCTGCATCAGCAAGTGGAAGCCTAGTTGCTTGGAAAACAGAGAAATAGCTAACTATGGCTAGTTCAAGTGATAAGCATAATTTAGAACCATGGCACATGGAATTTGTGAACTCCTATGGTCCAAAAACTTAGTTCAAGAACTGGGTTTGGAGTTAATGGCTTCACGAGACTATGCTGTGATAATATCAGGAACTGTTATGTTGAGATGTTAGGGTTATGATTTGTGGTTCTCTTCTTTGTTCGGATTGATTTTCCCTTTCCCTCTAGTTGGGCATCTGTGCTAGGCTGTAGAAGTTCTTTGTGGCCATGTGGGGCCTGATTGGTGCCCTTTATGGGATTTTTGTATCCCTTGTAGGGTTTGTAACTTCCCCTTTGGGGTTATATTTTCCCTCCCCCCTTCTTTTAATGCATTTACTAATTCACCCCAAAAAAAGGTTGCAATCAGCATTGCCTACAATACTGTGCAGCATAATCAAGCAAAGCATATTAAAGTTGAGCATCACTTCATAAAGGAGAAAATGAATATGGGTAACATGGGAATACATGTTCGCATGTAAGGGTATACTGGTAACTTCAGAACTTAGAATCAATATCATAGAGTTGGGAGAGGTCGATCAATAGTAACCTTAACTACATTGACTATAATTTTTCAAATTTAAGGGACCTCTTCATAGATATCTGGAGCATCAAGGACCGAACACGCAATTTACCCAAAAAAATTAATAAAAAAAAACTTGCCTTGACCGACAGCGATAGCGATAACGCCACTGCACCTCGCAGACCAGACCATGTAAGAATAATTGCATCCTTCCAATCCAAACCATATCCAAAATATTGCAGAAAGGGATATAATATTCCCACAACTATGGCCCGTGAGACTTGAACAAAAACATAGAGGAGGATGAGGTAGCCCCATGATGTTCCTGAAACAAGGATGAAGAAACATAATAATAAGAACACAACATATTCCTGAATGATGCTCCTGAAACAGGGATGAAGAAACGTAATAATAAGAAGAAAACATATTCCTGAAAAACATCATTCATAACATAAGCAATTTCCTTATATCTTTGATGCTTGGTAATTAGGAAATATTAATGTTTTCTTTGCCATAAGTTTTCAAAAGAAAACTAACCAATAGGCAACAGTTAGGTTATCCATTTACAGAAGAGCTAATTAATTCTGAAGAAAATTATCATTGAATATTTTGAGAATAAACGAAAGGAGGTTCAACTGATGCAGTCTCACCCATCGCCTCTCTTTAAGACACTTTAGGTTAGAATCCACACCCATTTGCCATGCGTCTATTTTAAGTAGAAAATTCCACACTACCCTGCCATACCTAGGTAACATGGCAAATCAAAGAATTCCATCTTCTAAAAGTAGCATCCAGATATTCTTTAAGATAGTGAATTACTCAAATATATTTGGAAGACCACATTGATCTACTAGTTCCATGTCAAGGACCAAAGAAACAGGTAAAGGGGAGTTCTAATGTGGTGTCATCAAACGACACTAACGTTGCTTCTTCATCTAGAGGTGGTCAGTTTACATCCGTGCCACATGATTATTTGGTTGCTTAGTTATTAAATGTGCTTCTTAGTCTCCTACCTCTTGGGTTATTGACTTTGGTGTCATTTCTCATATGACTAGTAAGTCAAATGTGTTCATGTTCTTTCATAAAACCAGTCATCCTTCTCAAGTTATCCTTGCTAATGGGACTTCTACTCTCGTATCTGTTCACGGTATTGTTTGTCCTTGCGCATCTTTATCCTTCTCTCTTGTACTTCATGTTCCACAATTATCTTTAGGTCTTCATTCTATAAGTCAAATTACTAAGACTTTAAACAGTTTTGTTACATTCATCAATTTCATATTGTATTTTTCAGGATCTAAAGATAGGGAAGAAGATTGGTGGAAGGAGTAAGAAAGATGGTCTCTACTATCTTGACGATGCTTTGTCTTCTACAGCTACTTCTGTTTCTTCAAGCAGTGTTTTGTCTTCTTCTATCTTTCCTACATCTCCATTGTTTCCTTTGCCACCCTAGTGCTTAGTCGTACTTGTTTTATCCATAATTTAACTCCGCCAGTGTTTTCTGCCGGTCCCAAGCCCGGATAAAGGAGGGGGGTTGGTGCGTCAGGTTGGCAGCCAGCAATCGGAAAAACCCCTATCCAAACCCTTTTACATGGATTCTACAACCTCATTATTTTCCAATTACAATTGGGTTAATCAAGGATCAGCTTTAAGCCCCTATTTTTTTGCACTCATGATGGATGAATTAACCAGAGACTGACATTATAACCCTTGGTCTCTGACAACCCAAGGAAGAGGCTCATTGTTGCTTCCCGAGGCCTCCCGTCTGATATTATCTCCCACCCCCCCAATTGATGTTCTCCCTTTTTTTGGGCTCCTTGAGCCAGCTGTTTTGTGACTTGTGTTTTATTTTCTTTCTTCCAAGCTAGCCTTTCTTGAAAGGCCTTAGTCTCTCCCCATCCCGCTAGTCCTTTGTATATTCTTTCCTCTCTTGGTAATGAATTTATTCATTCATCCAAAATAAAAGGTGTCATGACCCAGAATTTGTACCCATACCAGATCATACTCAGGGTTTAGACCAGTCAAGAAATCATAAACCCACTCCAATTCCCTCTCCTTTTGAAAGGTACCTGCATCATTAGGGCAAACCATAAGGACTGGATGATAGAAATCCAATTGTTGCCAAAGAGTATGTAAGGTTGAATAATATGCAGTGAGAGACAAATCCTTTTGAGTAGTGGAACGAACTATACGATGGATCTTACAAAATCTGACCATAGTTCCCTACTTGATAATGTTAGGGATATGCCCACACTCCTATAGTTGGTTTTGATGATAACAAACATATAAAGGTATTTCACAATTTTCCTTCAAGTAATGTTTTGTAGAGATTTCATATCAAAGATCAAATTTGATGAATGAAAGCAAGAAATGAAGATTGAAGTCATCAAATGAGGAGTATCAGCAAGTTGGTATCAATACTTGAAGAAGGTATTAGAAGAATTCAAGCTTCAAGATGTCAAGACATGAAGCTCGAAGACTTGGAATTGCAAACAAAAAAAAAAGAAGATGAAGTGCCAAAGAGTGGAAGGTTCAAGTGAAGAAGAAGACCACTAGGATAGATTGCTCATTTTTAATGTAATTTGTAACTTCCACATATATATGTGCACTCACCACATGCATGTGCATTGCATCATACTAGAATGACCATAGAGCATACCTTGACCAAGTATGGAAAGTCTCTAAGTGGTGAGGAACATATTAGGAAAAATGTGTTCTAGTGAAATTCTGTGAAAACCACATTCACCTGACTCAAGGGAATTTTGGGAAATCTTAGAGTCGGTATCAGGAGATGAAACCTTCATGGAAGTTGTAGGAAATCGAGTCACAATTCCAACGCAACTGATTTCAAGTCAATCCGAGGTAGGACCAAAAGGTTATGGTCAAAACACTGATGACAAAGGTTATGGTCAAAACACTGATGACTGATCAGTATGACAGCATTCTGTCAAAACAAAGTCTGTCATGTTGGCGGTCGACCGACTGAAAGCCCCAATCGATCGGAACTGTCTAAGACCATAGCTGGTCGACCGGTGACTGCCTGAAAGTGCCCTAACCGCTATATTTTGCTATAACGGCTCTTTCCGGTCGACCGGCTACCAATGGCGGTCGACCGGCTACCAATGGCGGTCGACCGGTGGTAGCCGGTCGACCGGTGGACCCAAAATATGACCGTTTAAGTGAGATTTACTGCCTAAAATGTTCTCCTAAGCTCACCTACAAATACCTCTAATGCTACTCATTAATTAACAATTAATCCAAACTTTGGAGAAGCATTATTTGAGCAGTAGAAGTGAGAATTGGTCTACACCATCTTTTGAGTTCAAGTTCTTCATTTTACATTCAAGAGGAACTCAAGACCAACTACAAGTCTTCATCTACATTTTAGCATTTGTATTGCAAGTATTAAGAAGACTTCTAAGGTGCATTCTATCATCATTACATATTTCATTTGCACCATACTGGATGTAATCCTCTTTTATTCCACTTCTCTTATTTCTCTGTTTTTACATTAAGTCTAGACTATACTTAGGCTTTTGTAAAGGATTCTCTTATCCTTAAAAGAGTGTCTTATCCTTAAAGAGTGTAAGGTGCCTCTCTACCTTAAAGGAGATTGTAAGGTGCCTCTCTACCTGCAAAGGAGATTTTAAAGGCGCCTCTCTGCCTGTAAAGGGGATTTGTAAGGATACTCTTATCCGTGAAAAAGATTGTAAAGGTTTTCTTCCCTACCTACCGTACTGAAAGGGAGAACTAGTGGAATACCTTACAAGAGGATTCTTGTAGGGAGTGGACTAGACTCGGATTGAGTCGGACCACTACAATTCTCGGTGTTGTGTGATTATGCTAGTTTTATATTCATTCCGTATTTTATTTACAACCACATTTGGACCTATATATCGAAAAGAATTTAATTTTCATTAGTATAACCTATTCACCCCCCCCCGGCTCTAGGTTATTTCAGATAATAGGTTTGTTTGACTGCATCCCAAACTCCTTAGCAGAATTGAGAAAAACAAAGTTGGGACTAATGGAATCCATGGAATTGAGCAAAAAAGACATTACAAGTGCGTGTTAAAGCAGCAGTAGAATCCTTGGGTTTCGTTGTTTCACCAATTATAAAGCTAGAGAAATTGATCCCATAGATAGTGAGTAGGCATGCCTGAGACCATGTGAGATAGTTCTGACCATTCAGCTTAATAGGACCAGGTTGGAGGGAGAGACGGTGGGCATGAGTACCAGAATGACCAAGAAGACAACCATCTGTAATCTCGGAGGAGACACCACTATTGGTATCCTCAGGTAAGATATCCTTAGTAGCCATAAGTTAGAGAAGAAATCACACATTGAACATAGAAGGAGCGGGCGGTATAAGGCAGCGAGGAACAGATCACAACGAGACACAACGGCGGTGACGCCAACGGTGAGGCGCAACAACCAGAGAGGTCGCGATAAGGACAACATTGGCAACATGAGGAGACACTAGATTCGAGATGCAGCAGCAAGAGTCACAAGGTGGCAGCGGGAGGGCGCAGTGCAAAGTGAGGGGGCTTAGCAACATATGGTCGCAGGGAGGCGTTGCGAAGGAGGAAAAAAAAAAAGGCAACTGTGGAAGGCGCGTGAGGAGGCGCAGTGGGTTAGGTAGGGTTAATAGTGCTAGGGCATGGTTTAGTTGACCATGCTAGACTATTTGGTGAGAGCCCCCAAGGGCGACGTGGAGAACAGAAAACTGAAAAAAAAAAAAAAAAAAAGGTTTTGGGGCTTTGATATCAAGTTGAGAATCAGAGGTTATAGGGAATAATTCGACTTGTCCGTAATGACAAAGGTCAGCTTTTTTTTATAATGAGATTACATTATAATAGAAAAAGTAAGGTTTCACTAACTAAGGATCCTTATCCAAGACAACTAAGAAAATTACCACAGTGACTATAAAGTAACCTCCTGGGTATCTTAGAAGGGTGAAAAGGTTTCAACAATATCCTCCACCTTCCATTCAAGACCTTGCCTTATCTTTATCTACCCATTCTATCCCTAAAACCTATCACAAAGTGCCTTCTCATTTTGGGTGGAAGTTAGCTATAGATGTGGGATCTGGAAATGGATGCTCTGCTAAGTCGTCATACATGGTCTTTGTTTGATTTACCTCCAAGTAAGGATCTTGTGAAGTATCGTTGCATGTATGCCATTAAATATCACCGTGATGGATTTGTTGAGCAGGTAAAGCTCATTTGGTGGCTAAGGGCTACACTCAAACATATGGTGTTGATTCCTTTGAAAGTTTACTCCTCTTGCCTGGTTAAATTCTGTTTATATACTTACCTCATTTGTTATTAATCTTAATTGGCCTAGCATCAGCTAGACATCGAGAATGCTTTTCTACATAGTGATCTCCTTGGGGAGGTTAATATAAAGCAACCTCTTGGGTATGTTAGAAGGGTGAAAAGGATAGTGTGCAAGCTTCGCAGGGCGAATGTGGTTTGAAACAGTATCTACAAGCTTAGTTGACAAGTTCACAATATTGTTACTGCTTGTGGTTTTATGAAGTGCTATTCTGATCATTCTATGTCTGTTCATCGTCAAGATTCCACTGCAATTGTTTTGGTGGTTTATGTTAATGACATCATCATTTCTAGTAATTACTCACCTAAAATTGAAGGAGTCAATTTATTTACAACACTTTTGGATGAAGGATCTTAAGTGTTCTCCATTTTTTTTTTTTTTTAATTGAGGTTATTTGGAGTAAAAAGGGTGTTGGTCTTTCTCAAAGAAAGTATATTCTTGAACTTTTGTCTGAAACTGGTATGCTAGTCTCTAAACCTATTGATACTCCCATGGATCCTCATTAGAAGCTTGGGATCTGTGGTGGTAAGGCATTTGCAGGCAAGCATCAATATTAACGGCTGGTTGGTAAACTTATTTATCTTACCATGAATAGGCCAGACATAACCTTTGCAGTGGGTGTTATACGCTAGTTCATGGAGATGGAGTCGCCCAAGTAGCCTCACTAAGAGGTTGAACATCGCATACTCCAATATATTAAGGGTCCTCCAAAAAAAGGCTCATTTACAAATCTCATGGACATGTTTGATAATATTGGTTATTCTCATGTTGCTTGGGCTGGTGTTGAAGGTGATAAGGAGGTCTACAATTGGTTACTACATGTTTGTTGGTGGCAACCTCATCACTTGGGGAGCAATAATACATTGGCAAGATCTAGGACGAAAGATGAGTATAAGACCATGGCTTATTGCAGCTGATTTAATGGAGTTGAAATCCTTTCTTCAAGATCTTGGTTTTCCAACTAATAAGCCTATTGACATGTACTATGAATCTTTGATAATCATGCTACAATTTATATTGCCAGTAATCTAGTTTTTCATGAGAAGACTAAACATATGAAGTTGATTGTCATTTTGTTCACGATGCTACGATGAGAAAGTTGATCCCCACTCCATTTGTTAGCTTTTGGCCAACTTGGCAATATGTATACTAAAGCCTTAATTAAAATGTGTTTCTTCAAGGGTGTTCCAAGATGGCATGAGTGATATTTATGCTCCAACTTGAGGGGGAGTGTTGAGATATTTGTACTGGTGGGTATCCTTGTAATAATACTCTTGCTTAATTTTTTGGTTTTGGATGAATAAAAAATTCAATACCAAAGGAAAGAAAAAAAAAGGGGGGTGGGGAGGAAAATACAAAGCGCCGATGCATAACAAGGCCTAACCGAACAAAAGGGAAACCCCAACCACCCACAACACGAAATGAAAAACAAGGCCACAAGGCAACCGGACCCTAGCTTTGAATAGGGCCAAGAAGCTAAAATGCCCGAAAGACATTACAATGGGCCACGAATACGGTCTTTCTAGCCCATTGACAGAGGAAGATGGGAATATGGGATTCCTCCCAACATGCCATGGACCGACCACCTTCAAGCATAGCTATCAAGGCGTCGCCAAGGCCACGACTAGGCGTCCAGGGGATTTGCCTGGGGTCTAAGTGACAATCGCCTTCTGGCTCTGCATGTCGCCTTGTGTTTTTACCCTTATTTATGCCAAATATCATTTAAGTAAATGTTTTATATATTTTTTATTTCATTTACTTAAGATTTTATTCATAAATAAGCAAATACCCCGTATTTGAATCCAATAAATAAAAATAGTTTAAAAATCAAATTCCAAAAGAATAAAAAGTCAAAAAACTAGATTTTAGTTATAGGGGTGATTTTTAACTTTTAAATGTTGGGGTTTTTCTCAATTATGAAAATTTTATAAATTCTATCATGTTAAAACATTGTTAAAAACCAAAAGTCCGATAAATAATCTTTTGTTTTGATATCCATAAAATTTTTTTCATTTAGATGATTTTAATATTATTCGCGCACTTAAAATTAAGTTTGACTGGAGTATAACTTTGTCATTTCAACTCAGAATTAAGTAATCTTAAACTTGTTAGAAAGTTGGTTTTATGTTATAACTAATACAAAAAGTCTCATGTAAAAATAAAATCATTTTGACCAGTCAAACTTATAATAGAACAAGAGCATTTACCTAAATGTTGATTTTTTATAACTTAATATGACTTAATGTTAATTTGTTATGATTTAATATGGCTAATTGGTCGTCTCATTCGCCTTAAGGCGGGCGCCTTCTCGCTAAGCGCTTAGACAACCCTCCACCACCTTGGTTCGCTTTGGTGCCGTTACAAATATGCCTTCAAAAGTACAAATTTTATCGAGTTCATCGGAGAATTTGAAGATGAAAAGTCCGTTATCCATAAGATAAGTCTCAATAGTACCATACATTCTCCATTGTTTGGTGAGAGAAGACTTGACAATGTGGAATGGGGGATGAGCTCTAAGAAACTGATCGACTAGAAGAGTTTTCCCAGATGTTAGCTTCCTCATCCAACAATCCGAGAGTGCAGTGAGCAACCTTCAAGTTATCGACAATGAAGGGGGGGGAATAAAATAGAGGGTCAGACCATCACAAGATGGAGCAAGGGTGCGACCAACAAGAGAACTCAACAAAGGCCTATGCGGAACCGAGGGGAGGGGGAGTTGAAGGGTGGAGGGAAGGACACCTGGGTGGCGACAAAGACATACCATGTAGGGAAGCATGGCAGCCGGCACTAAGGGGAGGGAGAACTCTGGTCAAACATCGATAAGTTCTTTTAAGGAAATCCCTATTAATTGTCTATCATCTATATCTTGATCAAGGTTCGAAATCTCGGGTTTCGGACAGGTTTCAGCGTGGACCGAACCCTTTTTTTTTTTTTTCTGGGCTATATTTGGGCCGAAATTTCGACAATACTAATTTTCGTCTTGGGGTCCAACGAAGTCACCAAAACTCCTGAGATTTCGGCCGAGATTTCCGAGTTCTTGAACTATGATCTTGATACTCTTGCTTATTACAGTATTATTAGTATCTTATGTGTAGTTCATTAGTTAAAAGGGTATTCTTATCTAACATCAAATATGCTTTCTATCCCTTGTTATGTACTAAGTATTTATTGAAATGTCCTCTTTTGGAAGCGTATTAAAAATTCTTAAGCATCCAAATTATGAATTTTCCATCAAAACATCAAGTGTTTGATTAACTTACAAACATTACACCCTTCCATATAAACAAATCAGCCATTCTACCGCAGCAAACGAAAGAAATCAACAATAAATGTCAATATTGTAAAGGCATCTATGAGGGACTAACCATCGCCCTCAAAATGATGGTCACCGCTCAGAACACCTTGAGCTATTACAACCCCACTGCAAAAGCATTGGAAGAGATAAAGCAATCAAATGCATGCATCATTTTATTTCCAGCACATTATGGTAAATGAAAATATCTGGCATTGATATGTCCTTACTTTTCTATGATAGTACATGAACTTTGGGGGGGGGGGGAAATAGTATAGAAAACAGAAGAGAAAATATCTGGCATTAATATGTCCTTACTTTTCTAAAATAGTACGTGAACTTGTCTAAGGGGGGGAAATAGTATAGAAAACAGAAGATTCAGTTCTTAAGACTTCTCTTGTCATTCCTTGTTGATGAGGAAATATTTTATCAAGGAAAAGACAGATACAATGACACATTGCATGCAAGCCCCCAATATCAAAAGAAGACTATTTACCTCCATACATAGCTTATCAGAAACTGAGATTGCTTACATTGGAATCCAATGCAAAAAGATTTTCATAGTGGATCCTAAGGATCATGCATTTCAGATGGGATGAGATTTTTCTTAGTTATATTTTTATTTTTGACTAGACATCTATACAGTCAAAAATCCAACAAACACATATGAACATGGTACCAAGTCATGAATTTTTTTTTTTTTTTATTTTATATATATATATATATATTTTTTTTTTTTGTGTGGTAGAAAAGTATCGATGTGATATGACTAATAGAGTCCAATATATAACAAGACCAGCTATGTCAATAACATGGTTCAGAATTTTGCTTTTGACCTGGGTTTTGACTCTATCCAATACAGAATCATCAATACACAAATATTTATGTACATAACAGTATCAAACTGATATGGACTGACACACTTGATACACAGGTTTCCACAACCTACATATCCCAGTTTTTGAAGGAAAAAAAAAACTGCTGTACTCTGATTTTTTTGGCCAAAACCAAGTGGATCCCATGATCCCATCTACACTAAAAAATGACCTATACGACGAGTGTTTAAGCAAGCACAAATTTGCACTTGCCAATGAAGATTTGAATGACAGATTTTTCTTTTTCAAATATTTTTTCTTAATTGCTTTTCATATTGCTCTTGCAAATGAAAATTTGGGTCCTGCAGCAAAGACAGAGATAACCAGACAGTTGTTAGATGTCAATCTTTATTTCTTATTTACGGTGTAAAATGCTTTAAGAAAAATTTAGTTATGCAGATACCATAAGCATATCAAAGCGTGTCTAGTGTCTCTTAGCATCTATCTGATACGTCTCCTAGACATCTCTTCAATCTATCTTTCTGATACACTGCCCGATACCGATACTTGACACCTTGCATATAATTAATTCCTCCCTACAACCAACCTATCAATTCAAAGGGTTGAAGATTTAAAAGTCTATCCTGTGAGGCACATTGTATTGTAGTTCAGCCATAGCAATCAGAAACACTAGTCTGTTCTGCAGCAGGTCCACACACTTTTCCACAGATATTCGGTGTATGATATCTGTTTGAAACTAGCGTATACTCCAGGGATGCACACTTCCGTTTTCTACGAAATCACATTCGTAGGAATGGTTGCTGAAACATCTCCAGCAGCTCTGGAATAGTGTAGTTGTGCAGCAGATGTCAAGCTTGAAAGCTGTCCGTGTTTTGTCTCGTCCTGTTAACAAGCGAGCCAGCAGATATAATTCACTATCAAGTCATCATGCCCCTATGCCCTAGGCGACACATGCGCTACAATGGATGGGACAGCTAACTCCAAAAACACATTCTCAGTTTGGATTGCAGACTGCATCTCGCTTGCATGAAGCTGGAATTGCTAGTAATCGCTTAGATGAGACGATGTCAAGGGATGATCCACAGTACTGGAGCAGAACCTCAGCCTATGATATCTGTAAAAAAGGGCATGCCCAATGCACAGGCTCCCGCCACTGCAGGGTTTGGGGAGGATCATAATTTACGCAGACTTACCCTTCGCAGAGAGGCTGTTTCCCGTCTCGAGCCCCTGACAACTAGGTCGCAATGGAGCAAACTTACCATTGCGCCAAGGTTCACTCTCTAGCCTATGGTATCTATCCCAAAGACAAACAAATACTTATCTTATGGAATAGATGCAGAGGTCGTAGTCCAGTTCTAAAACAATATAATTGGAACTTTTTCATCTTATTATTGAAAGGATCAGTTGAAACTCCATGGTAAAGACCTTATAGCCCCCGGCACAGAAGCTAAATAATTTGGATCCTCAATCTCCAGTGAAAAGAATCATTCTCTTTGATAAAAATGTTCCATCTCAAAGTACTCTAGCACAAGCTTTTCTAAATCATTTAAAGACCATGTGGAGAACTTGCCATTAGTTTTTTAAGCAAATGGGTAGCTTCAGTTGTTATTCTCCCTTTGATGTAACTGAATTGACCTTCTAATATGCTAGTTTATTGCCTCTCTCAGTTTTCAGGTACTCTCCTAAAATTCCATAGTATGGCACATGAGTTTTCTCTCTTTGAAGTTGAACCTTTTATTTTTATAAAAGAGGACCACAGTTCTGCTTCTCCACCCATCTGGCATTTTCTTGTACTCAGAATCTTATTAAACAACTTTGTTAATCAAATTAAATCACCAACTGCTTAGACTTCCATACCTTCATCAGAATACCACCTGGTCCTAACATTTTCCCATTTTGATCTTCTTTAAATCTTCTTTTAGTTCAGACACCAGAATCTTGTGAACATATCTAAGGATTGTAGTTTCTTGAGGGTTGTTGATTCTAGATCACCAATGTTTCTAATTTCTATTATTTTTTGTATTTTTTTTTAAATAAAACTTCTATCATTCCTTATATCCCCATCATTTATTAGGACCCTCGCATCCTCACTCTTAATGCATCTAAAATTAAAAAATCTCCACCTTATGCCACTTTGTTACCTATATTGTTATACACATCACCTTTCTTTTAGTTCTGCTTATCGCAATTTTTTAAGTTTATAATCAAAAGTACAAAAGATATCATGTTCAATATTCCATCTATCAAGGTCATTACTCCAACCATGGGACATAGTTGTCAAGGCATCACCTAGGTAGGCGCATAGGTGCTTTCATGGTGTTATCTTGCGTCCAGGCCCCCTCCAACACCTTGGGTCGCCTAGATGCTGTGACAACTATGATTAGGGAAGGTCATTACTCTAACCTTAAGCAGACCCTCTTTATTTTCTAAATAATTTGTCGCAGAAAAAAAAATCTACATAACAGATGTGGTAGAAAGCTTTGAAATTCCCGTGCTGACCAGAACCTCCGGACGGGACCCAAGGAGATCATGATGACGGCTCATAGTTGGATCTCACTATGAAACATTCAAAGCAACCGGACCCAACTATATTTTAGAAAAAAAGTCAAAATCATTGCCACGTCCCAAGTGAAGGAGGATACACCTAGCGCTCCAACCAGGGCATGGGAACTTTATACCAAGTTAGTTGAATGGCCCACACTCAGAGCATAGCTCTGAGGGAAGCAGGTGGCGACTGACAAAAGGTCTTTATATTCAAGCACCTTTCGAAGCCAACCATAGATGGAAGATCCCTTATCACTCCTTGCCCTAATTGGAAACATGGAATGATCCGAGCGGGATATTACTGCATAGAGCTTCGGGATAAAGACACTTTCTTTGTTGGGCAAACTTAGATGGGAATACAAAAACATAAACAGGAAAAAAAAAATCTCTTTAAGAGATTGTATGCACAAACCTTATCTCTATGTGAAGAATATTTCTTGTATGAGTAGACATTGTGCAATTAATTAACTAAAACTAGGTTACAATAAGTGAATACAGCACTGATCAAGGTCAGACTTAGATAAGACATCCATGTGAAATTAAGTTCTTATGACTCCAGGAGGTTTGGTTGTTTCTTTCATCCACATAGTAGGGATGGCAAAACTACATAGGATAAGGAATGTCACCTAAGCATGATATACCAACAGTTCTAGATAGAAATGCAGATTAATAAAAAATAACAAAGTAATGCCCAGATAACAATTTCTAGTTTTCATTATATATCTGTAAAACAAGAAAAACCATTAAGAATGCTGAATTCATGCCTTACCTTAAGATGAATATTAGAGTATTAGCAATGTAAGAGACCATTTCCCTGAAAACGACACAAAAAAACAGCTCAAACATGGTGATAATGTTGCAACCACTTATTCTAAAAGCTCAAGTTGTTAAGGGCAACAACAATGTATATCAATTATCAACAACCCCCTCACATCCGATCTATACACATGGCCCTGAACGTGACACATACTCAAGCAGAAAAACTATCACATGGCACCAAGGGGAGAATGTGTCAAGGAACCCCGTTGGGCTTCCCAGGGATCGAACACTCGACCTCCCTGCTCTGATACCATATTACAAATGCTTATCCTAAAATATCGAGATTAAGTAAGCACAACAACAATGCATTCAACTAATAATCCTAAGAAATTAGAAAATTGATAATTTTCCATTTCTCTCCCCATACAACCACCCCCTAAAGAAAAGGAAACAAACTCACACTAGAAATTAAATTAAAAGAAAAAGAGGCGTCCTTATAGCATTCATGTATTAAACATATATCAACATTGTATACGTTAAGCGAAAAGGGGGGGGGGACTGGGAGCATGTCCAAACAGGAGTCTACGTTTGAGGATGTTTCTAAAATAACTTTAAAAATATGATCAAACTATTTTAGGGAAAAGATTCTCCGAGGAAGCAGGGTAGGATTGAATCTTGCACACCCCCACCTTATTGGCCGGTCAATCCCCATCTATGCATCTTAGCTGTTGCTGCATATTACACTCCCTCTTTCCCCCCCTGCTATCTGTTCTTCCTCGACACCAACCAAATGATGGTGCCAGTTCATGGAGAATTGTGACTCTTCTGAATCTAATAAAGCCTTTGATTCCTTCTTTCTTTACTTCCTTGTTTGCGATTCTTATATTGGTGAGAAGTAAGTAACCCCGAAGGTTTTTTTTTTTTTTTTTTTTTGTTCTCTTCGTTGTTGGTTCTGCAGGGGTTGTTTCTCTCTAGATTTTCTTTAGCTGGTTTGATTTTTATTTTTCTCACACTATCTGAAAGTTGCTAAATAGTCAATCTTTAGGTGATTATTTGTTCTCAGACGGTGTCCTGACTCATCAACTTTTAGTTTGGCCTCTGCAGTCAGATTGCTTTGTTTAATGACTCTGATCTCTAGGTTACAATAACTTTTGTATTTCAATTTTCGTGATTGTTGTTATAATCTTAAGGATGGGAAATCCTTTTTCCTACCTTGGAGTGATTCCATTGTTCAGGGAGGGGCTGCAGGACAGGGTATCCAGGAGGTGCGAGGGAAGAGAGATGAAGAAGAGACGCCACAGGGATGCTGTGGTGGTGGGCTGTGGGACAAGGTAGCCGGGGGATTGTGGGAGAGAGATACGGGGAAGACCATACAACAGCAGGGGATGCAAAGAGTGGCAAGAGGGATGCGGGGGGGTGAGAAAGCAGGAGGGGGGAGAGAGACGGGAGATTCAGGGTGGTGGGTTGCAGCAGTGAGCAAGGGAGATAAGAGGGGGAAAGAGAAAGGGTGCAGCGACAGTGTAGAGAGCGGATTACAGCAGTGGGCTGATTGAATGGCTGAGATGCAGGGAAGGGGATCCAACTGTCAAAAAGGTGGGGCGTGGAAGATTCCATCCCACCCCGCTTGCTCAGAGAACCTTTTTCCATTATTTTATGTTAGCGATTGAACAGTTCGCATAATAAGTGATACATCCAACTGTGTAGCATATAACTGACTTTGCTATGAAGTAATCTTTACGAATCAATAATGTCTCATACTTGGGCATAATAAATGCAACCCTAGTTTTTCTGATCCTGATTTTTACATTTATTGAACAAACGGAATTTTCAAACCAAAATTTCAGACAACAAATATCAATCTCTCATGAAGCAGACCTGATTGTAACTTAATGAAGATTAGAAACTCATAATATTGAAACCAAGCAAATTATATCACAATGATTTTCCTTAAATATCCAAGATTATATTGTATTATTCCATCTAAAGGTGTGAGGTGAAGGATACATAGAATTACTTACACAAATACTATTTAAACCATAGTCATGACAACGGCAATGTGAGCCTAAGCGGTGGCTACACGTCTTGTCTCCTTGGACCTAGGCAGTCACGTCTTGTTGTATAAAGAGGAGGGTTTTGTGTAAAACACTAACCTTTTTCCTGTAAGTATTAATTTTACAGGTCGACTTAAGAGTAAAATAATGAATTCTTTCCCTTTTAGGTATAAATATGAGATTGTCTTCTTCTTCTTCATGATGGCAGCAGATGACGGTGACAGTGGCAGCGGCTACAACATTCCCAGCGGCCAGCAGTACTGGCAGCTTCTACTGCTTCTCCCCATTTTTTTTCTTATTTTCCATTCTCTGGTTTTTCTCCCTATATTCCCTCTTTTCCTTCCTGTCCCCCCCCCCCATTTCCTCATTTTTTTCCTATTTTCCCCCTATTTTTGTCTGACTGCCTTGAACAATATAGCAACTGGTCGTCCAGGGTTTTGTTTTCTTTTCTTCTCCACCCCCCCCCCCTTTCATGGGGCTGTATATTTTTCATCTCTTTGGTAATGAATTATTTATTCAACCAAAAAACAAAAAAAACTGGTCGTCCAGGCATTCAAGAACTTCCTTGTCACCCAGGTGACGCCTTGCCAACTATGCTTTAAACTAATGAAATATCTTTTCACCACGAATAGTGGACCTAATGTAAGAATAACCATCCGGGTTTCTGCTAACCAAAATCATCTCCTAACTCAACGTGTTTCATTTTTTAAAAAGAAACTCAATTATTCATGCACCAGTTATCTCAGATTCTGTCACACGGAATATTTTCCACTGAACTCAGCAATAAGTAGTACCTTTTCTTCGAGAGTAAAAGAAAAAATCAGATGTATAATTACAAGAAACTTGATAAATCACTTAAAACATTGAATGAATTGCATACGCTACTCACACATCTACTCAAATCTAAGATAATATAAAAGACGTACCAAAAATGATGCAAGCTCTGCTGACCTTCACCCTTAAAAGCCGTCCTTGCAACTGCAGAATAGAACCTGACCATGGATAACATCAAGAAGAAATTTTTCTTTCACTTTTCCCATTTTTTTCCCTAGTACAAATAATTTAATTTATGAATGAACTGTGCAGAAGTAACTTTCACGTACATCCCAAGAGTCATCACCGTCAAGACACCCGAAACAGCAGCCCCTTCTTGAGCCTAACATAGAAAAATTGGCATTTCTAATATTAAGGGTGAAACAAATCAATAAGTCTCTAAATTATGACATCCATCAAATTCTCTCTTCTTGCTCCAATACATCATGCTTGAGAATAATTGATAAATGGTGGCAATATTTTACATATATATTATGCTGCTCAGAAAGAAATACCCATAACTTCACCAGAAGGGAAAAGCATTCGAGATAACCTCTACTCTCAGGATGTGTAATTTGCATGCATGGCAAAGAGAATATGCCAGACCTATTTGTTGACTACAATCTCAATATGACTAATTTATTTCTAGCTTGCACCTAGATAGTATTATTTACATACCAAGGAAATTTTCGCTACTTGGTCTTCCATTCTGTTTGGAGTAATAGGTGAATACAAACAAAGTTGGCACCTTTTTAAGCAATTTGTAGCCTTTGAGGAAAAAAGCCAAAATATATGTACTGAAATTGCCATGATTTGCCATTAATGTGTGTGGATTTTGAGTCCTCAATGTTAGTATGATTTCTAGGACCGAAATTTTTTAAATATTTGGACTAACAAATCTTTGGAATCAATTTGATCATCCTAGGGAAAATGAGGCATTTCTTTTGTATCACTGTGTAAAACTACACTAATGTTTTACGTTTCCAGTCCCAAGCCCGGGTAAAGGAGGAGGGTTGGTGCATCAGATCGGCAGCCAACACTATAAAAATTTTAGCCAAACCCTTTTGCATGGATCCTAGAATTTATATTTTAGACCTTATGCTAGGATGCCTCACGGAAGTGACATGCTGCACTATGACCCTGATGTAGTGGACAGCGAGCAAGGGTTAGCTAGGGGTCCCCTGTGTAAGCAATCCACTGCTTCAGTGCCCGGTCGAGGTGAGAAGTGAAGCAAGAGTTCTCACACCATAGACAAGTGCGGGTAAAGAAGCTAAGTCCATAAGCATAGGATTAGACTGGCATTTTCTAATATAGGAACTTTAAAGAGAAAGAGTAGTGAGGAAGACTTAGCTAGGGCATAACCTATAAGCAACGCACAACTCTAGTACCTGACTACAGTGAGGCATAGATAAATGGGCAAGGTGATGCATTAAGATTTGATGGGCCTACTTGCATCTAAGATCCATAATCTGGATTTTCAAATTGCATCATTAATTGGTATCACGGCCTAACCTGGCGATGGATGCATGTCTTCAAAACTAGAGTTTGCTTGTTCAATAAAAGAAATCTTGCATTATTTATAGATGAAGGGTGAAGTGAGAATTTCATTTCACTATCCGTCATGGAGATGTTGTCAAAGACGATCATTGAATCTCAAGGAGTCAAGGTGATGTCTTCATTGAATTTTCAAATTTCTTAGTACTTTGGTAGTGTTTTGTAGTGAGATATTTGATTCTTCCAAATGCATCAGTAAAGTTGGTCGACAATAGTTGGAAGCCCCAAAGGTGCAATTAAACCTTCTCACATACGACAGACATTAGTTCTTCAAGGACTATTTGAAGAAGAATCCTCAAAGCCAAAAGAAACCGTCCCTACAAAAAAGCCTTTTTCCACAATGAAATTCTAAGCCAATTGAGGAAAAACAGAAATTGATGGCAAAAGAAGAAGAAGAAAAGTTTGTTGTTCATTACGAGCATGCAAACCCAATTGTTAAGGTGTAGTAAGATGTGGTCATGGATGATAATTGATAAGGAAGCAGCCTCTAATGTTGTGAACATCCCTCATATTGAGTTTGTTCAACAACAACAACAACTCAACCTTATCCCAACTAAATGGGGCTCCTATTGAATTTCTATTTCCTCACAAATTTCAAGACATAAATGCAACATTGAAGCTTCATTTCTGAATTTTTTTTGTGTTAAACATAAAAGTTGCAACACCCCCCCCCCAAAGTGTTATTATTTCTACCCTCCTACTCGAGAACGAGTTCTTTCTAACACGGGAGAATTGATGATGGAGGGCTAGTAGGGGAAGGGAAGAAATCCCTGAGATGCTTGGAGTTGTATGGGAGAGGGAGGAATCGCACAAAGAAGGGGGAGAGAAGATCGCACAATGCCCACAAACTTTTCACCAAAACCAAACTCAATTCATCTTCTCAATCTGTCCTCAATCGTTAGTTACATATGTATTTAAAGAAAATAAAACTACTAAAACTAGAAACCAACTCTAAATAAGAAACTAACTCAATCTACGAAAACTAAAATAAATTAAGACGCTACTATCTCCTACATATCCTACTTGAAATAAAAGATTACACAACATTCCCAGATAAATAAGATTTCCTAAAATCCTACTAGACCAAATAACCCAATATGGATCGGGCCCATCTCCGTCTGGAATCTGGATACCCAAATGGGTATGGATCGCCCTGCATCAATTTCCCCGATGCTAAGAAAAACTCGTCCACTAGTTTTGTAGAAAGGTAACAATAAAAGCTCACGAGCAGTGGCGAACTGCTCCTTGTCTAACATGCAAATAAAATCCAAGATATGAAGCTTCGAAGGTGCATTCAAGTCCAAAAAAACATGGGAAAGTATGAACTCATGATAGGGAATAGCTGGCTCTGTACTGATGTCCATCATTATTGATCCACAATTTTCTCATTTTTCGGTGTTGTTATGGTGCCATAACTGGATGGGCTTCCTCTTGTGTTGACTTATTCGATTCATCCCACGGTTGCACTATTGGTACCAACCTTCTTTGAGTCAGCTGATCCATAAAGAACAAATTTCTAAGGCATGTGGAAAGGCTGGGTGGTGCACAAATTTTTGTAACGATCAAGGGTGCCATGTCGTTCTTCTAACCAACTACGACCCAATTTAATAATATGTTGAGGGGAATCAAACACTTCACAAAAAGCACAGCCAAAATACTGAGAAACAGAAAACTTAACGAAGGCATCAATCATCCTCTGACTCAATGATGATCTGATTGGTCTTAGACAACATATTCACCACAGATCTCGAGACGAAATTGTCTTGTAGCCGCTCATCAATAAACAAATTAGCAAGTTTTCCATTGGGCAATCAAACTCTAAACTTGAACACAAAACATTCCATGACCATACTTGTAGTTGGAAGTACTTTAGGCCCACTATGGCAAGAGAACACTTAAGGTAAGGCTCAATGGCAAAACAGTAATTATATGAAACCGTAAAGGAGGATGGCAGAATGGTAATTAGCTGATATTTCCAAGTGAGTGGCAGTAATGCAATATCAGAAATTTAATAGGAAACACAAGGTCACATAATGGATGAAGGAAGGGGTAAACTTGGAAGCAAGGGAAAAATGAATAATGGAAGAATAGAGAGGCAATACTAGGAAATGAGAAGAATGAAGGAAAGAAAAAAAAAAAAAAAAAAAAACAAACAAAAATCGTGAGGGGAAAGGGGTGCAGCCGTGCAGGTAACCGAAAGAAGGGTCAGAGGGTCTCCCTCTTGGAGATAGAACGAAAAGTTATAGAGGAGGGTTACCGACATAAGGGGTCTTCTCCTTTTGGGATACGGAACTTGTTGTCAAAGATGGAGCCGGCTACCAAGTAGCTGATGTGGCCCACGAGAAAGCTTCATATAGGTAGGGGTGTCAAGCGGTCGGGCCAAGCCAGTCTTGGTTGGGCCTAGTCGGGCTCAGTCAATTTCTAGGGCTGCACCGTGAACGCCCGTTTAGCTAAACGGGCTTAGCTAGGGCGGACATGGTACGATTAATAATCGGGTCAGTCAGTCTTGGGCTTTAATTGGGCTACCATAAACGGACATTAATCGGACCTTAACCGGCTATAGACCTATTTAACTTTAAACGGGCTTTAAACGGGTCCTCTTTAAAATTGGTCTCTTAAATGTGCTTGAAGAGAAATATCAATAAAATGAGGCAAAAATGAGCATATCAAAGAAAAAGATCACATAGTTAAAATGAATTAAGCCAAAGATGCGCAAAGTAACTAAATTACCAAAGTACTCGATCTTTAACCCACAAAACTCAAATCAATTAAACTATGCCTACATAACCCAAGTTTAGTAAGTTCAAATCAATTGAACTATGCATAAAACAGATGAATGTTCATATAACAATTACCACCATCTCAATTGTACATATCACATACCCTTAGGACTAAATACAAATAGTATTTAAAAAAAAAATACTAGTAGTATTAAAGAGGTCGGGCTAGGTCGGGCGTAAAAGAGTTAGTTCAAATCAGTCTTGTAAATGTGTTGGCCGATTGGGCCCCTGTCGGGTTAGGTGGCTGCACCGTTTACTACTTATTTATAAATGTGTCGGGCTCAAGCCCGACATGTTTATTAATCGGGCCGGTCTAGGTCGGGCCATAAACGTGTCGGGCTCGGTCAAGCCTACCGGTGCGAGCTTGGAATAGACACCCATAATATGGTTCTCTTTTCTTTCTCTTCTCGACTTCTCTTCTTCGTCTTCTTCTTTTTCTTTCTTTTTTTTTTCTCTGCTTCTCTCTTTTCGTCTCATCTCCTCTTTTCTCTGGTTTCTCTCGTTTCTTTTGGTTGCTGCTGGGAGAAGTGCAGGACCCTAGGAGGGTCGATTTTTTTTTTTTTTTTTTTTTATGGGATCCTAAAACGAAGGAAACAGGCTACTGGAGGTGGAAGGGGGTTGCATCGTCGAAGGGATTTTTTTTTTTTTTTAGAACTTAGTTCTCAGCAGAACTGGGCACACCGAGGGAAGAAAGTGGTCAGAGGGTCAGAGGAAAGAAGAGATGAATGGGATCCTTCAGCTTTGATACCAAGTTGATCGAGGGCCACTAGGGGGAAGGGAAGGAATCCCTGAGATGCTCAGAGTTGCAAGGGAGCAGGAGGAATCGCACAAAGAAGGGGGGAAGAAGATCGCACAGACGCACACAATGCCCATAGGCTCTTCACTAAAACCAAACTCAATTCATCTTCTCAATCCGTCTTCAATCGTTGGTCACAGATGTATTTAAAGAAAATAAAACTACTAAAACTAGAAACCAACTATAAAAAAGAAACTAACTCAATCTAAGAAAACTAAAATAAATTACGAAAATACTATTTCCTCTGTATCCTATATGAAATAAAAGATTACATAATCCCAAAAAAATAAGATTTCCTACAATCCTACCAGAGCAATAACCCGATATGGATCAGGCTCATCCCGTCTGAATACCCAGATGGGTATGGATCGCTCCACAAGTAAAATTGCCCAATCATTAGACTCAACCATGAAAAAGGGTATGGGCCACGAGTCGAAACTATATGATTTTTCAGAAGACCCAATCATTAGACTCAACCATAAAAAGACCAAATTAGCCCTGAACATTGCAGACGCCTTAACTTCTTCATCCGATATCAAAACAAGACAAAACCAGGTGCGTTGGAAAGCATTATTTATGCTTGTACTGTTACATTAAGGATATGTCTTCCAAAAATTCATTTTCAATGTCGAAAATGCCCCCGAGTGTAATTAGGCCAAATTTGTCAGTTTTGACCCAGAAATCCGCACCACCTACCATGGATGACCCAAATCACTTCAAACACTTCATACACCACTGCCATCTCATTGGAGATATTGTACGATGCCACATCACCACTGTCAACCACCTCACTCCAACTGACCACGTCATCACTGCCATGTGGCCAAGGTTGCCAACAAGGACAACTAGAAAACAACAAAAACCCCTTACATGGTTCTTGTCACCTATGGTAATGTTGATTTCCTCAAGGTCACCCTCTCTTTCATGGTTGCTGCCACCTATTGGGTCACATAAAGGAGATTGAGCTGGAGCCGGCGAGGAAGGGTAGGGGAATTGGATAGAGACGGAGAAGAATGGAAGAGAGATGAGAGGGGAAATTACAGAAAACCTCTATCTTGAAAATTTGATAACTGATGTAGGGTGGGCAAATAAGCTCGGTGTAGTAACCAGGTTGGTTACAAACAGATTATCATACATTAGTTTCAATATTAGTGGACAAACCCTTTTGGAAGGTGGTGGGGAAAAGAAGTAAATCAAATGAAACAAATTGATTACAGTCAGATGCAGCTGGCCCCACTCATTGACATCTTGCTCTGTTGGAACAAGTGCCAAGTGATGAACCTAATGAAGCATTGATCTCCTTAATGAAGTGTGTGAAAAGTATTTCATTTTCCAATACTATTCAAATGTAATGAGGATAGAGAATTAGTCACATCAATCAGTAACACCAAAATTCATTGCGATCCTAATTTAAGATAGGACATCACACAATAGAAAGGATCTTACAGTGAAATACGCAATATAGCTCACAGCAAGTGTCAATGCAATCTCTATCACTGTATCATTGAAAATAAACCCCAGCCAAAAAACAGATGCTATGCCAAAGGCAAGCCCAATACCTACACTGCACCAAGGAATGTTTGTTATAATCCAAATTATATTTCTGTGAAAATCATTTCATCCAAAATACTCATGTAACATACGCTCCAAGTGAAACTTGTGTTAAAAATTTGATAATGTCTCCCACATTGAAGCTCCGTCCAAGCACCATTTGATAAAATAGCTGATATACCACAATAGCTGTCCTGGAAATAGAAAGTAAATTCATTATAAAGTAGTATGTGAGGAGAGAAAAGAGAAAAGGTTTTCATAAGCAAACAACGAACTCCATGATGCCTGTTAGAAATATAACAATAACAAGTATTCTGCAAGCAAAAAATAATCGAAACTAAAGGACATAGATACCCATCATTCATCAAGGACTCTCCTTCAATTATCGTGCTCAATTTTTTGCTTGCACCAAGCTCTTTCAGCAAGGCCACAACGGCAACAGGGTCAGTCGCACTAAGAAGCCCTCCTAGCAACAATGATGTTTTCCAGCTCCAATGATAAGGAAATGTGAGCTGCAGTATACCATTGCAATGATTATTGGAAAGCACAGAAGCTTTGGTCTAAGCAAAAGGAGTTAAAGTATACCTTCAAAGCAGATCCAAGACAGAAGGTTGAAATTAGAACACCTGGACCAGCAAGTAGAACCATCTGTACCATGCATCTCTGTACCCAAAAAGATAAAACAATAAAGCTTGAAAGTTATAACACTATGCAAAAACCAATTATTCACCTACATGAAATTAGTTAAAGCTCATCAGAAGATCAACAAGCTGGAAAAGAGAAACATGTCATACACAAAGGCGTTTACAAGCTTGAATCAACCCATGAGATGAGAGGGCAAATTCATCTGAGGATTATTATTGATGAACTTTTTCTTTCTAGCATTTAGCTTTAAAATAAGTTCACCAGGAGGACTCAAGGCAGGAAAGTTAAGCGTTACAAATTACATTCACAAACTTGAAACAAACACAATCAAGACAAGAAACCATGTATGTCAGAGAATTACTTCAAAATCTTGATCAAGTAGCGACATTAGAGGGAAAATATTAAATGATGCACATGTTCTAATGAGGATTTCTGCCTACAAGTCTGCCCAGTTTGATTAATGAATCAGCTATAAAACAGATAACCAGGATATCAGGATTAACCAGAAGAAGCACAGTCTTTAGGTGGCAATCCAAGCATTATAAACAAAACAAAATGCCCCCCCCCCCAAAAAAAAATAGTTCCAGACTTCCAGATGACGAACCCACATTCAGTTACCAGACTTATTATCTAGTGTTGGAAAGCCCAATTCAATTACCTTACTTTTGAGATTTGACTGGGTATAGACAGATTGCTGAAAATATTTAGTATGTCAGCTTCATAAATTCATGGTTTTGATAGCAACTGATTGAGGAAAGAGTAACAGGACTGAAATTGAAAGAAGCTGTTAGTTATTGTTATTTTCTTATTTCCTTTGTCCATCGGTCTCTCTCTCTTCTCTTTCTTTCTCCTCTTTTTATTCTTCTTCTCTTGTATAGGTGAAAATCTCCACGGGGGATCAATTCCACATCTAAACCACCTTATGGAAATAGCAAAGTCACCCCCACTCATAGTTGTCAAGGTGTTTCCTAGGTCACCACCTTGGCATCCAGGTACCTTGACAACGAGTGTTGCCTTCGTCACCTTGTTGGTGTCGCCTTGCGTCCAGGCCCCCTCCAATACCTTAGTTCGCCTAGACGCCTGACAACTATGCCCTACTATTACATTGCTGAAACACTCATGATATAAATTTTTTTTTTTTTTTTTTTTTTTTTTTTTTTTTTTTTTTTTTTGCATCTTAATAATTTCTCAACCCTCTTTTAATTCTTCACATGCTTGTTATCGGCTGAAATTTTACCAACAAGATGGGTGTGGAGTACTCTATCAAATGGACCCATATTCGCTGGTCCATATCCATGCAGTGGCAAGGGGATGTGAAATTTTGACAAAGACAAAGTTCACAAACCATTCTGAAATTTAAATTTTCTCTTCGTGATATTGGCAATGGTGAACATCAACAACTTCTATATATTTTGTCATTGTTTTCTACAAGCTATGACTCATTAGGTGTTTCACATGGTATGTCTTTATGCAGTCACTCTAATATTTTTAAGTTCATTCACCTGATTAAGAGATTTTTTAATTTTTTAACTTTTGTTCTTTGACCCTTTACAGTGGCCCAGTCAAGTTCAAAATTTCCTATTTAGTAGTACAAGTCATTCCCACACAGAAGAGTCTTAGATGTGTACATACGTATGGGCATGAGAGAGAGAGAGAGAGAGAATAGCTCCCAAACCCTGACAAGGATATTGAAGTCCCTAAGTTGTACACAAATAAACAGCACGAACCTTTATCTGGTGCACCTCCATTGAAAATGAGCTCTCAAAAAGAAGAGCAGGAAGAAAAACAGCCAATAGAAGGTCAGGATTAATATTTGCCCCTGTGCTCATCAACACAAGAAACCACATTATATAAAATGAAATGATAAAAATAAAAAATAAGATAAGAAAACTGGCTCCTCTTGTGAGGCCACACACCTTCAATAAATCAACATTTCATTAATTGTTGTTAACATAGAAATAGCAACACAATTATTAGTATTACTATTAATGTTAAATATCAATAATGAAAACAAATACATTAGGAAACGTCCATTGCACAGCCATGGGCTTCTCTTGTCAAAGCAACCATTGGAGAAGAAGCTCTACCCTCAAATCAGCATGTGTCATTTTTGTGTCCTATCACCCATATATGTGAATTTTACCCTTATTTCACAATTGAATAAAAGTCGCTAAAGTTGAGTTCTTCACCAGTTTTTATAACATAATATTTCCATTTGGGAAATTGTGTTCAAGCTGAAACTTAATTGATAAATGGTGATGAAGAAAACATTTCCACAAGATTTGAGAACCAAATAAGCCGCCATGTGGTAGATATTTAGGGTCATTAAGGCAAGCTTATCTTAACAGACATTAAGGAAACATCCACCCTCAAAATATTGTCTACACACAAGGTGATGCTCCCTTCCCACATTGGTAAACTTGGATGGGTGTAGGTGGGTCCATGTGATATGAGGACACAACACCCATCTTAGTGGCCAAGTTTTATCCTGAATCAAGCACAATAAATAATTGAAACTGAAACCTAGTTTATAGATTTATAAACTTATAATTTATAAAAATGGAATTTCTCTATAATGGAATGTGATGGCTTGTTTGTAATTTTTTTTACCATTCTGAACTCACTTTTAAGGCACTTCGCCTACTTGTTTTGAGCGGAAACCTGGCCACTTACAGGGAGGTAGGCTCCTAGATCACATAGACCGACTAATATTATGCCAGATGGCAATTTGCAATGGACAAAAAAAGTTCACAAAAACTTGTGACATTTAATAACAACAACAACAACAAAAAAAAAAATTTTAATAATAATAATAATAATAATAACAACAACAAAAACCAGTAGATAAGAAATCCATTCCTTGTCCTGTGATTTGCCAAATGGGTAGTTCAGTTTCTGCTAAAAACCATGCGGACACCCATCCATCCATGCCCTATTACTTACCATCATGTGTCGGCCCAATCAGACATCACTACATGTCAAATAAAGGTCTAAAAATTGGTCAAAATTTTTTTAAGAAAAAAAAAATACAGGGGAAGAGTTGAATACATGGTCAGTCATACCAGTGAGATAAGTAATGAAATCTGAAATTTTGCCACTCAGAGAATATTCAATGGTCAGACTGACCAATCAGCCCTCCACATCAATGATTTAATGATCAATATATGACAACGGAACATCTCAGACCAATACCAATCTACATTGCTCGTTGGACCACTCTGGTCTTGTGTAGCTACACCATTTTGATCCAGTACTAGTATGGATCACCATCCAACCTATCGGATAACAATCTTTAGAACTGTGCTCCACATGCAGAAATAAAACTCCCAACAAGGAAATATTTCTCATCCACCAGACGAGAAAACAAATTTCAATGGAGGATGACAATGATGATGATGATGATGATGATGATGATGATGATAGGGGACCTTGAATTTAACTTACAGAGATTAATTCCATTGCCGATCTTCCCTAATCGATGATTTGTACCATATGCTGCACAGTGCATATTAATGATTTAGAGAGAGAAGATTTACAAAACATTTACACAAGCAATGATAAAAGATATGCGTCGATTTCAACCAAATACACAATCAACAGAACAAGATACCAACTACTCATTAACTGCTTGGAACATGAGGGCAATAATGCTAGGGGAATGGTCATAAAGTGTTCGAACATTGGAGAACAAATGTAAGCTCTGGTACATGCTTAAGTTGGAAGAAAAATTACTTGCCATAAAATTTTTTGGACCCTAAACCGCTAGGTGGCAATAGCTACATATTTAATAAGTAAAGGGTGATGTTACAAAATCAGATAAGTCACCTGATGCAAGGAAATGAAGACCCTTGCCAGGTAACAATCAGTTGCACGCTATTTTGACGAGTTTCCTCCTCTCCCTCCCCCCTCTAACCCTAATTTTCTATTCTTTGAACCTCTCCTATAATTTTATCTTCTTTCTCTCTTCTCAACCCGAATCTCCTATTATATGTCTTATAAACATCAAAGTTTGCGTGAGGACTAATATGAATGCAGTGTGGTACTCCAGCAAAATAATCTCCACATTTTGGGTGATACCTGCATTTTATCCTCAATACAAACAAGGATTTAAATAACAACCACATCACTAAAAACTGTCAGGAACCTTAACCATTATAATTGCTGCAACTGCCATAATGACAGAGATCACTTCACTCTACTTTTTAGTTCCACTGTTGAATGATCATCAGAAATTTGGCACAACAAAGACAAGTAGAGAATGTTAAAACTTAAAACTAGTATTAGACATTAATAATGGCCAAAATACGAGTACTATAGATATTATAATAGCAATAAAATTTGATAAAGACCATTATCCGGCGTCACAGCCTAGCATGACATTCATAGGCATAGCACCATTTCAACACTGCCACCAACATTCGCAGAGGCCAGAGTAAGAAGTAATAACAACCATGAATCAAAATCACCTCACAAATCAACAACTTTGAGTTGGACCAGATCACTTTTGTTTTATGTTGAGAAATGACTGCTTCAATCTCCCACTCAAACAGGTATGACCAATACAAATAGAAGTAAAATACTCCTAACTTTGTAAAGTTCCAAGTCTAAATAAGTTCAGGAATCACCAAACATCTTCAAGCTCTAAATTACAATCAATGTAATCAAATCACTAATTAGACTAACTAACGTTTTTGGCCTCCTAATTGCACGGTTCCATTAGGTGCCACTCTTATTCCAAGGTCAAAACTAGCATACATCAAGCCCTAGAGGTGAATCATAAAGTCAAATATGCTAAGCCATTTCGTTACAATCCTAGTAAATACTTTCAAATATCCACTCATTTCTGCACTACTAACTCTTGATATCTTTCTTGATTGAGAAATTTACAAAGTTTTCACCAAAGTAAAGCATTAAAGCACAAACAATACACAAGAAGTGTATCAACTGATTCAACTTGGCGCGCACACAAAAATGGGAGCTCGAATTGAATGAACGTCCAAGAACACGAAACTAGAAGCATTAATTTAAAGAAGGAAAATTCGATTGGTTAATTAAGCAAACCTAGAGAGCCAAGACCAATGCCAATTATGAGCAAGGCAACCGTATAAGGGACTCTAGTGCCACGAAGGAGATGCCTTGAAGCGATGCCCAACGCCAAACTGATTCCAACGAACACCACAGCATCTGACGGCTCAGAGGTACGCTCCTTCTCCAGAATCTCCAGAGGAAACGGCCCCTCTACTACCGACGCCATTTTTCTCCAAAACGAACTCAAAATCCTAAAATACCTTCTTTATATGATCCACTGAACACTAGAGATCACAGAGAAAGAGAGAGGAATAGCTTTGCACGTAGTGTAGTTTGACACTTGAAACAGAGTCCATTCATTTATATGCGACACAGAGAGAGAGACTCTTCTGTCCAATTACGAACATGGGAGTTGTCGACCTCGTAAAAAAACGACTTTGGATCTAGCAAAGTGCATGGGTAGAATGTTAAAGGACGGGTTTTTTTTACCCTTGGAGTGTAAAGGAATCAGCATATTGGGCTTCATTTTTCTCGTAAACTTAGTAGAACGGCTTCATATTTGCTTAACTAATGACCTCTAACAAGTAAGGGTCCGTTTGGTATCGTTTCTGTTCCAGAAACATCATTTCGTGTCAAAAACAAAATTTTCAATTTCTGTGTCAAAACGTAGTTTTTAAACGAAAAAATAGTGTTTCAAAATTTCAGATTTTTATCGAATTTTTTTTTTTTTTTTTTTTTTAATAAAATTGAACGAAACTGGGAAGACGAAACTCCAAAATGGAGTTCCGTCCAATCTCGTTTTTTCAGTTTTTTTTTTCATTTTTTGTTCCAAAAAAACAGAAACGGACCATAAGTGCACGAAACAAAAGATTTCGTTTTTTCGTTCTAATAGAACAAAAAAACTCCAGAAACGATTTTTTAGAACGATACCAAACGGAGCCTTAGTAGTGCTTAGTTTAGACCTATCAATGAATTATTATTATTTTGAAAATATTTTAAAATGATTTTCAACGAAAAGGCTTGTTTTTTAAGCTTGATGGGCAACGAGCAAAGTAGGATAAAGTTAAAAAAGAATGGTATTTGAAGTTGGTTAGGGCTGAGGAGGCCCTATGTAGTCATTCTATCTGTGGGTGATGGACAACTCGTAAGAAATGTTGATGGTTGGGAGAGGTGAATGACTCGGGCATTGAAGGCAACTTCTCAATCTACCCCTTTAGCAAAGGAAAATAATTCCCTATTTTTCTCATCCCTGTTTTTCCTTGTTTTGCTACCTGCAGAACACGACACATGGACAACTTTAAGACCAACGCACCGGATGTAATAATCCTCACTCAACCTTGACCGTTGAATCTTCTGTTGTCCATGTGTCGTGTTCTGCAGGTAGCAAAACAAGGAAAAACATGGATGAAAAAAATAGAAGATTTTGATCATTCAGCAAACTACCAAGGTAGGTTTTCCCACATGACCAACACTGCATGTGCAAATAATTTAAATTAGTCATAAATAACCATGTAAGACTTATACTTTGACCACTATTGTGCATTCTTATATATTCTTTATTTTTTAAAGCTTTTTCTAAATAAATAAAATTTCATCACATGGATCCCTAATCTTTATAATTCTTTACCTTCATAATTTAATGATACAACTATTATTTAAATTATATGATATTTTTTTATTGAAAATATTAAGGAATATAGTAGTCCAAATGTCTCATTTATTTAAGTAATATTTAAAATGGTTAATGCATGTAATCATTTGTCCTAAATCACAAATTTGCCATCATCCTAAGAAACTTATTTCTACCTGTTCAATCTACAAGCCTACTTATTTTATGCCAATGGGGTACACGCCACCCTTGATGGGGATCCTTAGCATCCTTTCTACTCCTCTCCCCCACCCAATCATCCTTGGCTCTCAATGAGTTTCAGTGCTGAAACATCAGCGTTGGTGCTTGAGATGGGTTCCTAAGGGTAAAGTCAGAAATAAAGGAAAATCTAAAAACCGACCTAATGGTACCCCTATTTTGATACCCTAGGTATAATTTAGGGAAAATTACATGATTACACACTTTTGGGTTTCCCTTTACAAAATTACCCACAAAAAGTTTTGGTCAACAAAAATACTCAAAATTGGGTTTGGGTTTACAAAACTACCCAAAACAGTGATTCTCCTTCATCTGCCTATTTGTTTTGTCATTTTTACCCCTGACTTGCCGAGGTGGTAGCACGGCCTGATGGAGGCCAAGGTTGTAGCACGGCCTGATGGAGGCCAAGGTTGTAGCACGGCCTGAGCTGCTACTTCGGTCCTCTTCAGGCCGTGTCCACCTTGGCCTCCATCAGGCCGTGCTGCCACCTCGGTCTCCATCAGGCCGAGCTCCACCTCTGCCTTCGTAAAGCCGTGCTGAACCTAGGCCTCCATCAGGCCATGCTCCACCTCGGCCTCTGTCAGGCCACGCTATCACCTCGGCTTTCATCAGGCCGGGTTGCCACCTCGGCCTCCATCAGGCCGGATTGCCACCTCGGCCTCCATCAGGCCGTTCTACAACCTTGGCCTCCATCAGGCCGTTCTACAACCTTGGCCTCCATCAGGCCGTGCTACCACCTCGGCAAGCTAGGGGTAAAAATGACAAAACAAATAGATAGATGAAGGAGAATCACTGTTTTGGGTAGTTTTGTAAACCCAAACCTAATTTTGGGTATTTTTGTTGATCAAAACTTTTTGTGGGTAATTTTGTAAAGGGAAACCCAAAAGTGACTAATCATGTAATTTTCCCTATAGTTTATCCTATGGGTTTTTATTAACCATCTCTTTTATTCATAGACAAAATATCATGAATTTAGTGCACTAATAACTAATCATGGATGTATCAACCGTTAGTGTATTAAAATACATAATATTCAATTGCAATGATAAGGACATCTCAAGTCTAACGAACAATTATAAACTATTATTGAGAATCTTTTTTTACATATTCTAACAGTACTCCATACAATAGTCAAATTTTACATCAACGTCTTGGTTTGGAATTGTCATTTATATCAGTATATAATGCGACAACCATATGAATTGGCAAGTTTTATCCTTATTACGAACAAATTAAGATATTAACTTTAGGATAATAAAATGTTCAACATATTATTTAAGGAAAAGGACCTTTGCCGTCCCTATATATGACTCTAGCGTTGGCAAGCGAGAGCATCTTTAACGCATAGTAAGGGAATAATGCTATCTTTTTGCATTTGTTCGCGTCTGGGCATAGGAACACCAGACTGATAGAATTCTTTTATCTATTATTTAAATCATTGAAATTGATCCCATCAAATTGATAGGAACACATCTCAATATCTCTTGAGCTTTGATCCCATCAAATTAATGAGCATTTATTCCATGCACCTCCCAATTTCCCTAGATATTTATTCCATGTAAGCATCTGGATTAGATTATGGTTCATTGATCTAGAGTGGCCTCACAAAATATTGATTCCAGACACCAAAATTTCCCTAAGCAATACAGTTAAAGGTGTCCCTTCATGTCCAATAATTCACAAAAGAGATGGTTACAAGATCTTCCTCAAAGGGTATGGCCACTATGGACGCTTTGGGAAAAAAATAAACTATGGATGCTTTAAAGCATGCATCAGTTGCAGTCGCTTCTTGGCTTAGTTCAAAAGCCAAATCATTGTTGTCCAAGATTCCCTTCAATGAATTAATGATAGACCACAGATATATTTAGCAACAGTTTAAGCTTTATCTTCAATCAATGAATTGTATTGTTTGAAAATTAGAATAAGGTCCTCTTTGGTATGATTTCAAGAATTATTTCAGAAGATGATTTAAAATTCAAAAGACATCTGATATGATTTTGACTTGGCACCTTATTTCTATAAATCCTGAAATACATAACTATTTCATCTATTTTGAAATTTTGATTTACATATTTATTTGGACTAAGTTTTCCATAAGCCACGCACGTTATACGTCATCTTAAATATATTAAATGAGCCTTGACGTGAACCAAGTCGAGGCATGACGTGTCTATACCTGCTATTGGAATAGTTACAGTGAACCAAGTGGAGGCATGACGCGTCTACACCATCTATTGGAATAGTTAAAGTAAATAATCCTGTGGATTGCCATTTGTCAAGGTTTATCTCACCTCATTATTGATTGTAAATAACCCTATGGGATGGCCAACGATTGAATTAGATCCTGTGATATGTACTGAATCTGACCTTAAACCTATCTATCCAATGGCTAAAATCACTACATTATCCCAAATTCCCAATGCATGGCTAAAGTTCGTGATCTATCTGAATAAACTTATCAAGCGTGGGGCCATCAAAAGCAACTTTTGCAGCAGAGAAAATTGAAAAGAGAAATCACTATTTTGTGGAAAAGAATGCTATATAACCATGCATCCCTACACCAAGACATAGGGTCAGTAAAATGATCACCCTTCCCCTTGTCAATGCCTCAGGGTGTTCTCCCATTGGCCCACTGCTTGACACAATAACCACACAACCAAGTACCGATCCCTCTTCCATATGTTATATTCTAGAAGCACTTTTTTTTGTAGAATATTCTAGGAGTACATTCCATCAGGTAGTAGTTACCTTATCCCTAATCAGTAGCTTTACACTTGTTCTAAATATCACATTCAATCAAATGTGCGAGGGCTTTATAAGATGCAATACAACCAAAGTGGACGGTGAAGGAAGTTTGGAGTCACTCTAAAGCCTTAAATAACTTCAACTTTTTACTTAACCACCACCTCATGGCCTTTAAATGTAGCACATTTATTTTTGAATGTATACAAACCTATGCAACACCTAATGTTTTGTCATAGACCTACTAACAAGGTAGTGGTTTTTTTTTTTGCCAAACTGGCTTACCTAACCATGCACAACAAAAATACAACTATACGTGGACAATCCTGACCTATGTAATTTGGACACTCTTGTCAAATAAAAAAAAAAAAGAATCAAATGCTCAATAATATGACCCATTACTCCTGAGGCTAGAAGAATTAATCAGTATTACACTCTTACACGCATGGGCTTTGACTGTGTACTGTTGTACACTCTGAGCCAGATTCTATTTTGGACCCCTTGTGTGTTAGCCCTATCATGGGAGAGGGAAAAAACCATCTTACCCAAAGCCTGTATATATAATCAGAAACATGATGGAATATCAGATTCTAATTATTCTACAACCATTATCCCCACTTGCAGGAATGTCGGCGGAGCTTATTTGATCGTTTTAACAGAAACTAACAGAAACCAGTAAGCAAATACGAGCCCTAACAATCTATAAGAATAGTTTGTAGTGAGCATAGTATTGCGAGAGAACCATTCTTATGTCCTATAACGAGTCACCAACACATGTACTCCACTCGGTCCAAATGCCTATGCTACTGAGGGGAAGACTCAGTAAAGTCCATTTGTCTGCATGTGAAGATGGTCCTCATACGTGAATGTTCTTCGGAGTTTTGGTGGCAAGAGTTCATCATTTTAGTTGGATTGACCATGGTGAACGGTGAATCCAGAACTGAAACACATATTTAGACCTTGTTATACATGGAAAAGTAATTGCACAATGCTATCGTGCAGATTTCTTTACATATGCCCTCACAAACAATGGGACCCCACACTCTGGTCCCACTCTTTATCATTAAAAACCCTTTTTGACATTTCAAAATTTTCCCCTTAAAAAAATCTTTACTACAGTTACAAGCCACAGGGGCACTAATATCAGAGAGAAACGACGGAGTAAGGCCAGTGGGTGGTGGGGGAAAGGTTCCGAATGAACAGATAAGATAGTCAATCCCATGACCTCCTAGGAACCTTGAAAGTTGTCTTCCATCAAATTGTGCTAAAGTTGGAAGGGCTAAAAAACCAGATCATTCATAGAAGAATATAGAACATGTGTCATAACTCATAAGTCTCATTACACTAGCAAATTTATCAAATCACCGTAAGGCGTGGAGAGTCAGTTGCATGGAAGATGCCTACCGCAATAACACAAAAGCATCTTTGCTTTGGCTGTCTGCAACTCAGGCATGAAACATGGTAGGGAATGACTAAGAAATTTAAATACTTTATACAATTACATGAGGTAATGAGGTAATGGTTACACTTCCCTTCCCTTGTAATCAAACACAGCCTAAGACAAAGGAATAGAAAATGTTATGCCTATATAAAAAGCTAGACATCTCATCCCAACCCACTTATACTATTTTTGGTTTAGGGCTTGGACCAGATAATGACTTTATTGAGACCAATAAGAACCACTAAAATAAAATTGATAAACTAATGGTTTTGACCTTAGGTCCCAAGACCGACTAAAACCAGCTATAGGGTCAGGCTGGGCTGAGCTCAACCCAAGGCCTCAACCAGGCCTACCCTCGAAGCCCGGAATTTTCACCCAAGGCCAGGACCCCTATTGGACTCAGGGTGGCTCACCGACCCAAACTTGCACCCCTCGTGGAAACCATAATTTGTGCATTATAACCAAAACGGTAGATGGGTGAAACTACACTACAATATACAAGGGTACATAGACTACAGGGAAAAGATGGAAAAGTACATGGCGAAATCAGATACCTATTGTTACAAGACAAACATGAGGGTGTTCATGACTCGATCTCATCCTGTAACAGAATCTCATAAATGTCTGTCCTCAGGTGCAGCTCCTTATCACGCATAACTTCTTGAAGATCTGACAGCTCTTTTGCAGTTAAAATGGAGTTCAATTTGAGAAAACCATCAAGCCAAAGTTTTTTTGACCTGAAATGTTTCCGAAGCATTAATATCCTAACAACCTAACATATAGATGCATAATGAAGAGCAATTTATAAGAGCAAGGTGGGGGAATTCCACGGATCACCCACATAGAAGGTCGACTTTTGTGGTGTTTGAAACAGGTAACAAATTGACAAAATTGACAAAATTCTAAGTACCAAGTGTTCTTTATGACAATTAGAACAAAACTGATCTTTCTTCACCAATGGTGATGAAATGCTGCGATTGGACTTAGTTCATCATTAACTTCCACCCCTTATTGTTCATGGTTCGAAATACCCTTCTAATATGGATCAGACAGGTGGATAAAGAGATTTCTCTTCACCATGGATTGGGTCCTTGTTTTGTTGTTTTGTTACAGTGAAAATATTAGGAAAAATCACCATACAAGATGGCAATCTGGTTTGACAAAATAAACAACTACACAAAAGAAAATTGCACATTTGTTTCTGTTGCTTAAGGATGCCATAATTGCAAATATTTTTTTCACTCATTTTTGCCTTTTAAGATCAGCCAAGACTTGATCAATCAAATAGTCAGTGCTCCCCTTTGTTTTTTTTTTGTTTTTTTTTTTTTTTTTAATATCTACGCACTAGGCCCCAATTGATTAGCTGTGAAGTGATATTAAAAATATAAAATAATTGGTGAAGTGAAATGGAAAGAAAAATTTCAATGGGGTGCTTGTTAGAAAGTGAAGTTAATGTAGAGTGGTACGAGGAATATGAGGGGGCCACAACAGAAAGGAGCTGGAAATTCTTCAGTTGTTAATTGTGCAGAAAACAGGAAATAGCCATATAGTTAGTGTTACAAATTCGGATGGAGGTGGGGTCCCAAAACAATTTGCAGTACCACCAAACACATGGAAATTGATTTTTAACATAAAATGTGTAGTTTCATTCCACTCGTTGGCTATTTTAACTCATCCACTTTCTTTCACTTGCCTCCTGTTACTTTACCAATGAAAATGTTTATTTCACCTCATATCTAACCAATGGGGTATTAATCAACAGCAATTCATGTATTGGATTTCGTTAAAAGACATCATACAAACAAGAAAAATGATTTTGTATCCAACAGAGCATTACATTTTATCATCAATAAGTATCTAACTAAGTAGAGTGCCATTTAAATATTTAACTGACAGTGAGAAGAAATTAATTCACAGCATAATCAAGGTAGAAAGCCCTTACCATGGACAAGCATGAATTGCTCTAAAGAAAATTCGTTTCGCTGCAAAGGGATTGGATGCTACATCCATCTCGTAAGCAATGTAGAGCCTCCAGAGTATTACCGAATTGTGCAACATATCATTTGATAAAGCCCTTTCGAACAAACCATGAATTCTATGCCGGGAGCCTCCTCTACCCATCTCAAAAGACAATGCGAAAAGCCAAACAATAACTGACGGTTTCCTGCCAATTTAGCAGAATTCAGAAATTTAAAGTTGCATATTATTACTCAAATTAAACATAGAAGAATGACAATGCCGTTCTTCAATGCAACACTTCAGTTTCGTTCTAAACAAGAAGTTGATAATTCAGTGAAGTGAAACATCTTCAAGAACAATAATTTGGAGGGAAAAAAGGTTAATATACATTGGTTGAGGCTCAATTTTATATATGTTAAACACCATTACCGATCTACGGTTTCACTGTTGTCTCTTATTTATTTTCCTAGCTGAAAATTAGTTTTTAGAAAAATAATTCAGATAAAGTAAAAAAAATATTCTGTTTTGCTCTGAAAAATCATGACAAACTCTGAAAGTAATTTTTTTGTCTCAACTCAAAATGGTGATTAAATATGTTATTTCATACTTAAATTTTGGTCAATTAGGGTATTATTATTTATATAAAAAAAAAAGGTACTAATTTTAAGGGAGGAGGTTGGGCACGCTTCTAGCTTTCTTGAGCTAGTGGCTCAACCAATGGGGGAGCAAGGATGGGAGGGGCAGGGGGATTTTTCCAAGTGGGAGGAGAGGCAAACAGCTGGGCACAATGCTAGCGTGCCATCCATTTCCCTAATTTTAATTTGGAAAAACATATAAGAAATAAAAATTAGGAAGTAGCTTCCTCTTTCTCACCAATTAAATGTCCCTTACAAAAATCTCCAGAATAACCACAGTCCAAACTCCAGGAGACGATGTGCTATCAACCCATTCACCTCCTAGCCCATCCCCAACCTCTTTCCTTAATAGGATGGCTTCCTCTTTCTCACTAATTAATTCCCTAATGTTGGGACTTCGGTGTCTTTCGAGCCCTATGAGCTGTTTATAACAGGGAATAACAAGCTAAGCTACACTTAGAGAATCTTTAAGGGCCTGTTTGTTTAGAGGGGAGTATCGGGTGGGAGAGTTTGACGTGTGGGACCCACGTGTTTGTGGGGTGAACAACAGAAAAGTAAAATGGGGGAAAAATTATTGGACCATCCCACCCCCATTGCATTTGGTTGGATGTTAGTTCTCAAGAATGAGGGAGGAGAGATGGATAGACTGAAATATAGAGAGAGGGGGTGAGGAAGACAATAATGGAGAGGAGAGAGGAGAGAGGAGAGAGCAGAGAGCAGGTTGGGTGGGTCGGAGGAACAACTTATCTCAAGAGATTTCGATATTTCTCTGGCTCTGGTCCTTGCGAGTGGTTCTGCAGCGCAAGACCCCTCTATCTCTCACTGCTCTCTAAACCCACTTCACACCTTATCTCTCTCTCTCTCTCTCTCTCTCTCTCTCTCTCTCTCTCTCTCCC